>NW_020207961.1:0-1374 GCF_001531365.2 Cynara cardunculus var. scolymus | reverse complement strand
GACTAAAGAACTGTTTAGTCAAAGATTGTTTATACCTGGACTAAAGAACTGTTTAGTCAAAGATTGTTTATACCTGGACTAAAGAACTGCTTAGTCAAAAATTTGTTTATGTCATGAAATATTGACTGTTTTGCACTATGATATAAATGCTAAATTGATGTACTTAGGAGTATGTTTCCAAATAAAGTCCCCGTCCGTAAACGCTACTTGTTAACTCGGGCATGTCCCCGGGCCGTGGTAATTGTGGATAGCCGCTATTGTGTTGACAGTCCCACCCAGAAAGGGGTGCACATTACTTATGTTTTTCATAGTCTAATCATGTGGAATTTTGACCACCGCTGAATTAGTACTACTACGAACTGTGGGACCTAAGTGAGTGTACGGGCTACTTAAGGTCGTTCGTAAATAATGAGGCACATTGGTCAGGAAAGGCTTAGTAGCGTTTCAAGTTTAAACATCGTGGTAGATTTACATTTATTAAGTGCAAAAGTTATGTATAGGTTTGCAAGAAATGATTTATGCATTGTAATGTTTTGTGCATATGAAAACCCGTGAACTCACCAACTCTTTGTAGTTGACTTGTTTTATGTTTCATGCTTTTCAGGATTTAAGTAAGAAATGAAGTTTTTGGGAGCATATTTGTGGCGACACCGATTGAGTTCAGTTTGCAAACTTTTGTAAAGATGTATTCAATCCCAACTTGGTTATGGGTGTTTAATTCGAATCTTTTGTAAAACTTGAATGGTGTTATTTATTATGTGCTGTTGTGACTCGCTTACCTGTTACATCTCGTGTTTCCGCTTTAGCGGGGTGTGACAGATTTGGTATCAGAGCCTCAGTTATAGAGAACACCGGTTTTTCATAAAAAACCACCAACTATAACCAAATATTTTCAAAATGGTTTAAAGTGATTTAAAAATGTATATTTACAAAGCGAGTCACCTTATTATATTTCTATTAAACAAAGCCTGATCACCTATGTTTAATTCACATATAATAGAAGGACTTAATCGGTTGTACTAAAAATATGCTCCAGTTAAGAAATTGTTGTGAAATGCATGATTTTGTGAGTGTTGCATAAATTATGAATATCCTTTGCCCTAGACCAACCAGAGGTGAAGGATTAGAGATTCCTTATATCGCTAAGTGTCCATGTTGGACCAGAAGTGCTGGTTAGAAGGACCAGAGGCGATGGATAGAAAATCATTTATATTGTTGTCCATGTTGGACCAGTAGCGCTGGTTACAAGGACCAGAGGCGATGAATAGAAAATATTTTATATTGTTGTCCATGTTGGACTAGAAGCGCTGGTTAGAAGGACCAGAGGCGATGGGTAGAAAATCCCTTATATTGCTAAGTGCTCATGTTGAACCA
>NW_020207960.1:0-1375 GCF_001531365.2 Cynara cardunculus var. scolymus | reverse complement strand
AAATTTGTGTTCATATTGTTGGATCCACCAAATTAAGGTAACAAAAGTTCATATCGTGTTCACGTTTGTTCATTGTTCGCCCATATATTCACAGCCATAGACGGCCCACCAAATTAAGGTAGAAGCTGTCCATATCGTGTTCACGTTTGTTCATTTTTGGCCCATATATGAACGATTTATGTTCATATCAAATGGTAGAAGCACAAATGTTCAGAATTAAGCATTTAGTTTTACATCAATGGGAACCTGTTTACATTGTGCATAATGAAAATGTGAATGTGCATTGATCTAATAACATACACAAACACACACCTCTGGCCACAAACATGTTTTGTCCCTAATGTTTCATATGGATGTTCTTATCATTTTCTTGATTTATTTATCGTTGTGTGACCTTGCATCAGTGCATTTCATCTTTTACACACACACACACACACACACACACACACCTGTGCATAAATTATTTGAATATAACCTGCTTCAATGTTTGTGTTCCTTTGTACATCTTCAAAATATGTTGTTTCCATTTCATATTATACACCATATTCACGTTGGTTCATTTAAAAGTTTTCATATCTTGACATGTGCTACTTTCTAAAGTACATGTACTATTTTGTGTTTTAAGCTTCTGTGTTTCTATTTCTGTTTATGTTCTGGTTTATTGTTGTAACAAACCAACGGTCATGAAATTTTTGGTTTTCCACTTATAATTTCAGTACAAACAGTTTATCAGAGCATCTATTTATGTGATTAAGTTGAATTTTGATTGAGATCTTGACTTACAGAGTGGCACATAGTACTTTAAAGTTTGTTTTTCTGTGTTTTATTTGTTGGTATTATTGTTTAAAGCTGATCAGTAATGATTTTTCCACTTAGTCCGACTCCTTTCCCACTGAGAGTTAGAGGACAGACGAAAAAACTTGCCTCTGTTGCTTTTGTGTTGTTTAGATGGGAAGAACATACTTGAGATTTTGATTTTAGTTCTAATAGTTAAACTGTATGTATATTAATATATGTCTATGATGAGAAGTGGAGAGCAAGAAGATGATGAAAAAAGTTAACATCCATTTTTAAGGCCAAAATAACGGTAATGTTGGTGTTGGTTACTGAATGATTTATGGAGGCTTCTGTTATACCATTTAACTGTTAGAAGTATTAGATTATCAAGGTTTTTTTAAAAGTAATATCTTATGGTTTTTGGTCGTGCGTTTCAACCACAACTTGTTGTGGCATTACATTGATCGGATGTCTATCTATCACCGTGATGTATTTAAATGTTTATTATTATTATTATTATTATTATTATTATTATTATTATTATTATTATTATTATTATTATTATTATTATTATTATTATTATTATTATTATTATTAT
>NW_020207959.1:0-1361 GCF_001531365.2 Cynara cardunculus var. scolymus | reverse complement strand
TTTCTTCCTTCAGCGAAGAGACGGAGAGGTCCTCACATTGCACCATCCAATTGACAAGACACGAGTCTGAATAGGGGTTGGATAAATCCAACCAAGGGCCGAAACATGTGTTTCTAAACATGTTCAGACGCATGTCGTTATCCCCGAGTGCTTTTTTGATATCTTTAATTACTGAGGTTTGATTCCTCAAAGTAAGTAGAGATTCGTATGGCCCCTGAAATACAAATTTATTTTGTATAAATACATAGATAGATACATATATGCGTACGGTTGAAAAAAACGATATAAATTGCGGTAACGTATATATATATATATATATGCATAACGTAAAAAAAGCGATATAAATGGTACAAAAATTGAAACTTCGTATTTTATACGTAAATATGCGTACGGGTTTAACCCCATACGCATATTTACGTACGTATTTATACGTATATATGCGTATGGTTGAAAACCCGTACGCATATTTACGTAAAAAAAGCGATATAAATTGCGGTAACGTATATATATATACATATAGATGCATAACGTAAAAAAAAAGCGATATAAATTGCGGTAACGTATATATATATATATATATATATATATATATATATATATATATATATGCATAACGTAAAAAAAACCCGACATAAACGGTACAAAAATTGAAGCTTCGTATTTTATAAGTAAATATGCGTACGGGTTTAACCCCATACGCATATTTACGTACGTATTTATACGTAAATATGCGTACGGGTTTAAACCCATACGTATATTTACGTACATATTTATAGGTATATATGCGTACGGTTGAAAACCCGTACGCATATTTACGTAAAAAAAGCGATATAAATTGCGGTAACGTATATATATACATATAGATGCATAACGTAAAAAAAAGCGATATAAATTGCGGTAACATATATATATATATAGAGAGAGATGCATAACGTAAAAAAAAGGATATAAATTACGGTAACGTATATATATATATAGAGATGCATAACGTAAAAAAAAAGCGATATAAATTGCTGTAACGTATATATATATATAGAGATGCGTAACGTAAAAAAAAGCGATATAAACGGGACAAAAATTGAAACTCCGTATTTTATACGTAAATATGCGTACGGGTTTAACCCCATACGCACAGTGGCGGATGCACCTTAATGGGGTAGGGGGCCTGGGCCCCCAACAATATTTTAACACCAAAGCCCAATTTTTTTTTTACTTGTATTTGTAATTACCTCTTCTTTGGGCCCCCAACCATATTAGACAAGAGGCCCCTCTCTAAGTCTCTAACCTAGAAATCTGCTTACCTGCACGACGGGAACGAATTTAACGACGGACAGAGGAGAGCTGGAGAGGAGTAGAGCGAG
>NW_020207958.1:0-1375 GCF_001531365.2 Cynara cardunculus var. scolymus | reverse complement strand
ATGCCATTAGAATAAAATTGATTTTATAGTATGCCAAAGAGGTGTAACTGTCTCAATAAACTGCTTTATATAATCAAAACGATAAATCGTCATATTTGAGAGAGTTAAAAATAAATGTCTTATAAAAAATATGTGTTTATAGGACACTTCTCAAAACTGTAATATAAAAAATAGCTAATAAAAGCTTTATTTTAAAACTGTCTTAAGAAACCTGTTAGAACTCTTAAAAGCGTACTATAAAATTTATTATAATACTTTAGATATAATGTTTTATCATTTGATCCTATAAATTTAATACCTTTTACGCGGTCTATTAAAACACTTAGGGATGTATGGTTGGTTTTTCATTAAGTCATGTATGGATAAAGTTATCTGTGTGGACCTATGAGTTAATCTGTCTGTATAGATTGTAGAGGTTTTGTTCGGGAGGGTTTTGTCATAATTGGAAGGACCGTGTTTTTTAACAGAGATGAATTAACAGGTTTAGAAAATACTATCACCCTCACGTACCGAGTAAAATTCTCCATCTTTATCATTGCTCTTACCGGAAAAGATTTTTGACCCTTGTCATGTTCATCCGGTAAGGAAAAATTACCCGGTAAGCACTTACCGACTAAACATTTAGTAAACGGCCCCTAAGTTGTCTAAATAAAAGAAATCACAAGTTAATTGCTATCTTTCAATAATGGATTTCAATCCTTTCTCATCGTGTTACAACGAAACTTGGTTTTTAATTTGTTTTTTTTTACTTTCAACGGTAATGTTATTTTGAAATTTTTGAAGATTTAGGTAAAGTTTGTTAGGATGGTTGTGACAGTGTCGTCCAATCTTTTTGAAGGTCATGTTACATCTTTATTAGAACTGTTTATCATTTTAAAACAGCAATAAACAATATAAAATTTAATATTATATTAAAAATCTCATAAATTAAAGCAACAAAAATGTTTAAAATGACAAAGTGAGAAAAATATCAAAGGGTCTTTTTTTGTTTTTAATCGACAAATTCTTAAATTAAACAGCTGCTTTTGTTTTGAAAGAAAATTAGATAGATTTTTATTGAAAAGAGTTATATAAATCCGAGGCCCAAGGGTAGTGCCCGACCCGACCCGGGACTGCCGGAGGACGGGGACCCTAAATTGGTTCAAAGAAACTAGATTTATCCTTATGAACTCACCTTATACTCTTTTACCATCCCAAAATTTACAAAATTCCTCAAGGAAATTAACAAGAATCTTTAATCCAGTTCTAGTAACATGGTATATATGATCAGTAGAAAAAAAAACTACAGTATGTTAGGTTTTACGACTCCGTGTCACGACGAAAGCGCGAGTTCAGCCCATGCTAACGACGACGCCTTGAGCTCTGATGACCCCGT
>NW_020207957.1:0-1377 GCF_001531365.2 Cynara cardunculus var. scolymus | reverse complement strand
AAATATACTCTCAAGCACATCAATTTAACATTTATTCAAAGTGAAATAACAGTTAACAAATATAGCTTAGAAAAACCCGACTAAGCAGTTCCTTAGTCCAGAGGTTTCAAGCAAAGCATCGACTAAGCAGTTCCTTAGCCCGAAGGTTTTGAGCAAAGCATCGACTAAGCAGTTCCTTAGCCCGAAGGTTTTGAGCAAAGCATTGACTAAGCAGTTCCTTAGCCCAAAGGTTTTGAGCAAAGCATTGACTAAGCAGTTCCTTAGTCCAAAGATTTCAAACAAAAACTTGACTAAACAGTTCCTTAGTCCAAAGGTTTTACATAAATAAACATGCAAAGTTTGCTCAATGACATGCTTTTCCCCCATAAAATAATCAAAGCAGTAAAAGTGGGGCCGTGAGAACTCACTARTTTGATGAATATCCAGAGGTTGCCCTTAGAAGCTTTCTAGGCTCGCCCGAACTTCCTGAACAGACCAATATCCAGCGCTAAATTACTTAAAAGGTTTCTTGCCCAAGGTAAAGTAAAGTTGCTTTCAATGCAATGCCATCAAGGTTTTTATAAAATAAAAGCCGATATTTTAATATTTACTTTTTAAAAGGAACCTTCCAAAAATCCACCTAATGACATCATCTTAAGTCATCCAAAACAATGATGACAGCCGCCAATTTCTAAAATCAAGAATTTTTGAGTAAGTTTGAGATTCTTCTTAAATACTCTACAATCTTGAGACACGCACCCCCAAAACCGGTTGCATGCACCAAGAATGACAGCAATGATGGGGAGGGGTCTCAAGCTCATCATTTTCAAGAATTTAAACTCTAGCTTGAGTCATCATCTTCGAACAAACTTCAGAAAATAAATTCCGATTCCAACGAGTTTTAAAGATAATAAATCTGATTAAAGATGCATGCAAGATCCTATCATACATAAAATATGATCAGACCTCACATGCAAGGATTATCTCCTACTTTCTTAGAGATTAAAGAATATGGATCACAGGTTATCACCCTTTCGAAGACATTTGCAGGTCTTTGATGAACAATCTCCCCTCTTTAATTCCCATAAATTTACTAAAGAATCGAGTAGGTGAAGAAGAATGAAGACTTTCGAATTTTTGAGAAGATAGAATAGCTCAAAACATATCTTTTCTTAGAATCTTTAGCAATCCTTAAGAACAGCATGAACCTTTAAGGCTTGCGAGGAGATGGAATCGGCTGGAGAGTGATTGAGATTAGAGAAAGGTGACAGAATTAGGCTGAGAGTTTGGAAATGAGAGTTTTCAAAGAAAGAGGGGGTATTTATATGAAGGCTTTTAAAGAAGAAATGGGCTGGCCTCTAAAGGCCCAAGCCCTATAAATTATTATTTTTCTAAATA
>NW_020207956.1:0-1374 GCF_001531365.2 Cynara cardunculus var. scolymus | reverse complement strand
AGTATTCAGGTAGGGTTGGGTTCACGTGAGACCAAAGGTTTTTCGTGAGACCCGTAAGACCAATTTATGTTCATTGATCAACTTTATAAGTTCATGATTTAATGGTTTAAATTGCACGGTGGCAATTTTGTGATTATTGAGAAATCTCGTGGCGTTTATGAATGTTTAGATTTTCAAATTGTAGATCTAATCTAAAGGTTGAGAATTGGTCTTACGGGTCTCACGAAAAACCATTGGTCTCACGAAAAACCATTGGTCTTAAGGGGTGTTTGGGATTGCTTATTTAAAACAACTTATGCTTTTCTATATAAGTTCTTATCAACTTATTATAAGTTAGAGGGGTTTAACTTTTTCAAAAACTCCTTATTACCAGTTTGGCACCGTACAAAATATTTATCCAAACAGTAGAAAGTGCTTACTACCGGTGTCATACCAGAATAAGTCAATAAATTATTTTTATAAGCAATCTCAAACACCCTCTTAAACAAAAAAAATAAAAATAAATAGAAAATATGCATATTTTAATTGAATGGTATCACGTTTAACATCAGTAACTAATAATATACTCGCTACGCTTTTATTTTTTTATCATCATGCATGGTTTTTGTGTGAGTAAAGGGTGGTTTACTTTAAATCTTATCTTGTACTTTAATGGTAATTGTAAACACTTTAATTTAAATTATTGCGTAAATTTTAGTCTATTAAAATATCATTGTATGAAACATTTTTATCCGATAAGTGTTTACATCAATTGAGCGAGGGGTCTATATTTTGTAGACTATGGTTAATGGGTAAGGGCGCGCACTACCCACTGAGCTAATAGCCCGTCGTGTGAGATTTTCTCAGGGGATCGGAAAATAAAGAAATGGTTAATCTATTCAAGATAATTACGTATTTACAAAATACCGTCTCGTTTCATCTTATTTCATCAGATTCGGGATGTGATATGGCTCCGAAGGATGAACCGGATATGGACAGTTCCAACATGATTTCATTCTTGAACAAAAATCCATTTTTTGATTTATACCGTGGCTGCTGGCACTGAGTTGGCCGATGTTTATTCCCCAGATACCGTCATTGTTTCTTTTCCGGGAAAAGAAGTTCACGACCCGTGGGCTTTCTACCTCCACACGGCATTGCTCCGTCAGGCTTTCATCCATTGTGGAAAATTCCCCACTGTTGCCTCCCGTAGGAGTCTGGGCCGTGTCTCAGTCCCAGTGTGGCTGACCATCCTTTCGGACCAACTACTGATCATATCCTTGGTAAGCTATTACCTCACGTCTTTTTCATAGAGAAATCTCTGATCAAGGATAGAACAAGATCCATTTTTTCCAAACGAACAATTTCAACGAAATCTTTCAATTTCTTATTTTA
>NW_020207955.1:0-1377 GCF_001531365.2 Cynara cardunculus var. scolymus | reverse complement strand
ATAGAGTCAGACATACCGTTTAAGATGTGGCCACGACAGATGTAGTCATCGTTTTCCCATTTCGATCTCCTCCTTGACACTTCCAGAGTTTCATCTTCAACATATTCAGGCATAGGGGTACTCAGAAGGTACACCACTTTCAGGGTACTGAGGAGGAAATGCATCTTCTTCTGCCATCTATGGAAATCTTGCATTTCAAATTTCGACAGTTTATCGAATTTGCTTGTCATGTCCTTCATAGATTCTTTGTCCGCCATTTTCACATAATACTTCAATCTTTGTTAGAAATTCTGGTTTTCAATTGCTTGGATTTCACTAAAAGTCATGTATCACTTTCAGATTGAAGTATTTCGATGGTACAATCGAAATTTCAATTGGATAAAATTAAGTGGTTTTTTCGAACAAAGAGTTTTTCGTGTTACAAAATCTGTGTACCAAAAATCAAATGACCAAATCGTAGCTTTTCCCTCAAATGGTCGAAAACTGCCATACGGCAGTTAAAAAACCGGGTTTTCAAAACAGTCTCAAAACCGTGTTTAAAATTTGAAATTCGGATTTTTGAAGCATTTTTCACAAAGCAACATTACCCGAATAAAACATTTCCATGTTGAACCAGAGTCAGTTCTTCCTTGTTATGTTTCAGAGTATGTTTAAACTCTTTCTAGGAAGGAGGCAATTTGTCAATAATCATAGCAACGGAGATGTCTTCATCCATCTTCAGATTATGTTGGACAAATTGTCCYAGAATCCTCAACAATTCATGATATTGTTCCATGACAGACCTGGTATCGACCATCTTGTAATTTATGAAATTACCAACTAGAAACTTCTTGTTAGAGGCATTTTCTGCCATATACTTGGATTCTAGAGAATCCCACAATTCCTTTGCAGATTCAACATTCTAATAAACATCAAATAAAGAGTCAGACACACCATTTAAGATGAGGCCACGACAGATGTAGTCATCATTTTCCCATTTCGGTCTCCTCCTTGACACTTCCAGAGTTTCATCTTCAGCGTATTCAAGCATATGGGTACTCAAAACGTACACCACTTTCAGGGTAGTGAGGAGGAAATGCATCTTCTTCTTCCATCAACGAAAATCTTGCCCTTCAAATTTCGGTAGTTTATCGAATTTTCTTGTCATGTTCTTCACAGATTCTTTGTCCGCCATTTTCACAGAATACTTCAATCTTTGTTAGAAATTCTGGTTTTCGATTGCTTTGATTCCACTGAAAATCGTCTATTACTTTCATATTGAAGTATTTCCATGGTACAATCGAAATTTCAATCGGATAAAATTTAGTGGTTTTTCCGAACATCTGTGTACCGAAAATCAAATGACCAAATTGTAGCTTTTCTCTCAAACGGTCGAAA
>NW_020207954.1:0-1306 GCF_001531365.2 Cynara cardunculus var. scolymus | reverse complement strand
GCAAAGGCTAGAAAGAGTCGAATTACTTCGAGTCTAGCCACTGGTGCGAAGGTTTCGTCATAGTCGATTCCTTCTTCTTGTCTCTAACCCTGAGTAATAAGCCTAGCCTTATTGCGGGTTACCACACCATCTTCATCCAACTTGTTGTGATAGACCCATTTGGTGCCTATCACTGATTTATCAGATGGACGTGGGACAAGGTACCAGACTTTGTTCCTATCAAACTCAATGAGATCTTCTTGCATAGCAAGAACCCAATTAGGGTCGGAGATAGCATCATTGATTTTCTTGGGGAAAGAAGGTTGACAAAGAGACAGATATTACCTAGACCTCGACGTGTCTTGATACCTGCATCTATATAACAAATAATTTGATGAATTGGATGGCTTTTAGTCCATCGTTGAGCCGATAGAGGAGCTTCATCTGAATAGGAGATTTCAAGTAGAGAGGATGAGATTTCAGCAGCAGTTTCTTCAGCAATAGGGACTATCGCCAAAGGAGTCTCAGATTCAGTGACTGAAAGAGGCTCAGAAACTGAAGGTATTTCATTTACTGAAGGATCAGTGTTTGAAGTAGAAGGTGGTAAGCAACTAATGGGCACTGCAGCGATCTCTGAAGAAGATACGTTGGAATGACTAGCTACAATTGGAATGATGAGTGGATCATCTTCAGCTTCTGGAGATTCAGTGTTAAGAGRAGCACTGTAGGAAGCTTCAGGTAGTCCATAATGAGATATCATCTAGTTCTCTAATTCATCCTCATCATTTGAGATGGGGGTTTGAATTAGCTGATTGAGATTTGTCAAAAGTGACATGAATAGATTCCTCTATTGTCTGTCTTTGTTCGTTGAATACTCTAAAGGCTTTGGATACCGAAGAATATCCAAGAAAGATTCCTTCATCAGCTTTGGGATCGAACTTTCCAAGTTGGTCGCGGTTGTTGAGAATGTAACAAGTACAACCAAATATATGAAGAAAGCTTAAGGAAAGCTTTCGTCCATGGAAGAGTTCATAGGTTGTCTTCTTGAATCTTTTTACGATCAGCGATCGGTTTTGAGTGAAACAAGAAGTGTTGACAGCTTCAGCCCAGAATTGAGTTGGAAGACGAAATTCGCTGAGCATTGATCGAGCAGCTTCAATGATTGTTCGATTTCTTCTTTCACCCTGTTCTGTTGAGGAGTTCTCACAGAGGAAAAGTTGTGAGAGATTCCCTTGTCATCAAAAAAGTTATCCATAGTGTTGTTTTTGAATTCAGTGCCATGGTCACTTCGAATAGATCGTACTTTAACATTGTTTAGTACTTCTAT
>NW_020207953.1:0-1329 GCF_001531365.2 Cynara cardunculus var. scolymus | reverse complement strand
TGTCAAGACTTGCAGTATACTTTTTCATACTTTTACAAGAAKTGAATAATAGAGCTAACAGTTATATTATTATCCGTTCACTGAGCATTAAGCTCAGCCGAGATTTTCTTGTCCTCGACAGGTACATGACTTAGCAGAGATTTTGGGATAAGAGCTATAGAGATGACAATATTGAAGATAACCCATTAAGTCATACTTTTGTTAAGCTTTTGATGACTAATGTAGACATACTGGTATTTTGAAACCGTATTTTGAGACACGTTATCTCCGTCTATGGTTATGTAATTATCTTTTGGTAAATTTTATTAGCCACTCTGGTTTATATAGCACGTTGTTTGTTTTATTCTAATTGTGGCATCTTCCGTCTTTGACCACGCGGGACGGGGGTGTTACAAGATCGCTCTAAATGATCTATGGGTTCAACGTCAGAAGCAACACATGCTTCTGTATGTGTGAAGGGATGTGGCGAGTCCTGAGGCGAAGGGGCTCTTATCTCTTCATCACCTATCTGTTGAGAGAGGGGTGATGATAAATGTGGTTCCTCGGCTTGTCCATCTCTAGAGGCCCGAAGAATGGCCTCTGGATGGCTGGCTGGGGTTGGGGTTGGACTGGGTAGTGGAGGTGGTTGCCCTTTGGGAAGTGGGTTGAGGAATTGTATGAGTAAGGCCGGGGGAAGCACGAGTAGCATCATCATCATCATCATCATCATCATCTTCATCATCCGATAAATATGACGCTTGTGCTCCCTCGCTTGGAGGGGGGACGGCTCTAAATGCTTCGGGGTAGCTGCCCTCGGTTCTTGGGACAGCATGGAGCATTCATAGGTCTGGTGTATCTCATTTTTTGATGGTATGACATTGAGCATAGCCCGTGGAATAGGACGGTTTATGGTATAACCCTCCTTTGAGAGGGTTGGTCGATGACCATGCATTTTGTATACGGGCATGTATGGTTCTTTGGCTGGTAGGCGATTCTTCTTCATTCCATCCCCGATGAAAAGAGCGATGAAGTGCGGAAAGAGAACCGCAGGGAGAGGCTTACCAGCGGCCTGGAACTTCGACTTCTTGACTACCGCCAAAAGTATTTCGTTGTAGATGAGGAAGGCGTAGTCGAGGTTCAAGTTGAAGTACAGCCCGTGCATTATTGTCATGATTTTTGTTGCCTTGGTCCAAGGAGCCCAATTTGCATGTAAGGGCTCTGTTCAGAAGGGAGAAGAACATATTCCACATCGGTGGAAGGCATTGGCGTTTAAAATTGGAGACGGTGCATATGTCACTGTTGTAACCTAGCATTTTCAGGAATCGGAGAATGTCGTTGGTGGTTGGTGGT
>NW_020207952.1:0-1378 GCF_001531365.2 Cynara cardunculus var. scolymus | reverse complement strand
CCTTGAGCGGTTTAGTATCCGGATTAACACTTAGATAATATTCATTCCATAAGCCGGACACCTATTGACCGGTTTATTCTAATCCGGATAAGCCTTGAGTGGTTTAGCATATGAACGGTTTTTGACCTTTGACTATAAATAACCGTCTCATTTTCATTTTTTCTTTTTTACATTCCTTCACTGTTCATTGTCGTCTCCGCTCACTTTATCCGCTCAAATCAAGTTTTTTGATTTCATCTCATCAATCTCATCTACTGTTCATCGATTTCATTCACGGTTTCGAATCGATTCATTTGTTTACTATCCTTATTCGTTGATTGTGTCGATCATTATTGAATATATGGACTGAGATTGACTTAATATGAACATAACTTCATAATCGATCCATAAACTCGTTTTAACTCGTTTTAGAYAGTGTATTTTAGTGTAATGTGTGTCGTTTTTCATTTTCGAGTGCGTATGTAGTGTGTTTTTGGATTGTATTTGTATTCTTTTTGAGTATTATGTGATTGTATTCATTTCGTGTTTTGAACGGATAACTCACCGGACAAGGTGATCGGACTTCAATCCGATCAACCTTAAACCGGTTGATGATTGTCCGGTTTATGACTTAGTGTGTTTTGTCTTGTGTTTAGTGTGTTGTCCGGACTTCTAATCCGGACACAATTCTTTTACTTTCTTTAAGTGTTGTGTGTTGTCCGGACTTCTAATCCGGACACAATTCATTTTGGTGTAAGTGTTTACTGCAGTGTTGTGTTGTCCGGATTCCTAATCCGGTCAGTCAATTTTTTTGAAAATTTTACCAAGTGTTGAAACTTTATTTTTTTACTATTTTTTTAGTTTAATTTTCTTAGGTTAGATTTTTTTAAAATCTCATTTTTTTTAGTTTTGTTTTTGTGTGTGAATTTTATTTTCAATTTTTCATTTGCTTTGAATTTTTTTTGTGTATGTGTGTGTATTGTTTTTGTTATTCAATTTTCTTTTGAATAAAATGGGTACTAATGTTTTAGATTTTTTACAGGTAAATGGCTGATCCCAGACATCAATCTGACGAGGAATCTCGTATTCCCTCGGTCAGATCTGAAAATGTACCACAAAATTTACCTAACCAACCTATAGCCTCTGAAACACTTTACCCACAATTTAAATATCTTGATATAAAACCGAATAACCATCACTTCTCTTTCGATATGCTTGCCGAATACCCAATAATATCAGAAATTTTGAAAGGCCATCCCATTTCATATTCTTTATCTTCCCATACACCAGTTCCTATGGTGTATCTTCAACAGTTTTGGGGAACTCTTACTATTGAAAAGGACGGAGATGCGTTATATCTTCAAGGAGAGGTCGATGAATACGTCAGTCGTCTAACTTT
>NW_020207951.1:0-1378 GCF_001531365.2 Cynara cardunculus var. scolymus | reverse complement strand
CCCGTGAAATAGAAATGAAATGGTTGAAACCATTTGATTCAGATCGAGCTTGTAATTTCTTGATAAATTGAACAATGACAAACTTCCATTAAAGATTGCAATTTTTGTGGGGTGTAAGAATAGAGGGATTGAGCTTGGCATTTCCAATGGCTCCTCCCAAGTAAGAAATCATATCTCATTAGGATCACCTTTCTTGAATTCTATTTGTTGAAAWTTTCCACTTTGAACTTGATAATTTTGTTTTGGGTATCTGGTTTTGTTTTGATATGCAAAATGAATTACTAAGTGAGAATGATGCTTCTTCTTGGTCACTAATAGAAATTTGTTTGAAAATTAGCCACAGAAAATCTGCTAAAAGAATCAATTCCAATTTCAAGAGGAACATAACAAAATGAAGGATAAAATGGACCTCATGATGGACAACTGTCAAAGATATTTGCGTTGGGATCTCAAAATTAAGAATGATATGTTTTCTTTTCATTTAGTCACCATGTTAAGTGGTCTTAGTGATAAGATGTTGACATGACAGTGACATGCTTGTTTTTAGTTCGAATCAAGAATTATACATTAAGCAAATAGAATTAATATTTTAGATTTCTATCTTTACAAATCAGTAGGTTTTGATTTTATCGTAGTAACAATTATAGCAGAAATTCATGACAAATTGCTTTACATGTTTTCTTAATTAGTGACCACTTTTTTTGGTCATTAATGGAAGTTAACGGACGTTAACAAGYCGTTATCTTGAATAACTAATGACGACTTTTAACGATTTAGCGATGATATTTATTGACTAAATTACTCGTTACAAACACAATGGCTACTTTAATATTGTCACTAATTAGTGATTATTTTTGTTATTTGGTTACTATTGTAAATTAGTGACAGATCTTTAGTGACGAAAAGTGWYATTCGTAATTATGGTCACTAAATGACCTTAGTGACCAATTTTAGATGTTAGTGACCAAATTCTATTTTTGTCACTAATTAGGAATTTTCTTGTAATGAGATGTATGATCATGTGGTATGTATTTGTATGGTAATGGGATTAGTTCAATAAGTTGGCTCCATGATTCGACTAGCGGTTTTGTAGAATCCAGGTGCAAGGGGCAACCGAGGTTTTGTCATTTTGCAAAACTTCATTTGTAAAAGCGGACAAGTGAGATCATAAGGTGATTATGTTTGAATAACAACCATGTGTTTGTCAAKGCATGTGTAATGATGCACACTTGAACATCAAAACATATAAATAGTTTATGATGCTTGGTATTATGAAAGTTTGTTTATTATAAAAGTTATTCCTCCATGAAATCAGTGGAGTCATTGGACTCTAGGCTAACCCAAATGTTTCAAAAGTTAATGCAACCAAGGTTGATTT
>NW_020207950.1:0-1375 GCF_001531365.2 Cynara cardunculus var. scolymus | reverse complement strand
AAAAAGAACAGAAAAACACAAACACTGAAAAACACACTCAAAAAACAAATATACAATGATTCAAACGAAAATCTAAACACAATCAAAATAAGAAACCAAAACCAAAAACACAACTAATAAAAGCGCAAAAAGAATGTCCAAGTCCAAAAACTTGATACAAGACCAAATCAATCCGAGTCAAGTCCAAAACAAGCTGATTCAAGTCCAAAACAAACAATAACCACTTTTTATAATACAAATATGGAACAAAAAATATACTATCGGCGCCCGAAATCTATCCAAAAATCCACTTGAATTCTCCTTTTATGAACTTGTAATGAAATGCACTTGCTTATGCTGTTTGTGACAAACAATGATTCACTTTGTCCCACCACTTGTTCAATTGCTCAAAGCAACTACAAGTCTGGCTTTCGGAGTAGTTGAAATGCTGCTACTAAACCTGAGTATGAACTTAGGCTGCTGTAAATTTGAGCTGCTGTTACTTTCTGTGGAACTGCAAGTTCTGTTTTGAAACCTGCAAAGAACCTACTATCAAAATATATCAATAATGCGGCTGTTTCAACAAACAAATGAACCTGTGAAACTGCTTCCTGCACTTGCTATAATGCTGTGAGTCACTTGTTACTTAACTCACAGACAAAATTCTCATCTGTCAAAAACTGTTGTGAAGCTGAAAGCTTTCACAGATTTTGTTAAACAACAACCTGTTTAGAAGTTGCTGTTTTTGAAAATGAAATCACTAATCCAAAACAGCATTACTAAGYTACTGTTGCGTAAACYTGTTTCACATTTGAGAGATAAACAGACTGCTGTSAAGACCTTCACACTATGTAGTTGCTATCAAATTCAATCTGCAAGCTGTTAAGAACTTTCAAAACTGCACACTACAAACTGTATTATCAAACTGAACCTGCTGTTATCAAACTAAACCTGYTGTTAGCTTAAAACTGTTACTGCTATTCAAAACAGTCAAGTAAACCAGACTTTCAAACCAACATGCTATTGCTGCTGCTGTTTAGTTGCTGTCTTAACACAACACACACAGCACACAAAGTTCCAAAATGAAGCTGAGCAGCTCACTTACAAACACCAAACAACATGTCTAAACCTGTCAAGATTTGAATGTTTAACCGGACAACAAGCAAATCTTAAGCCTGCACAATTCAACTAAGCTGCTGCTTTCTTGTTGTTGYTGTTGAAATCACAGCAACTTGTTGCTGTTGCTGTTATGTCCTATTGCTGTTTCAAAACATGGCTGAAACCTTGGCACATGGTTCTCCTTGTACTTGAAATAGACTCTGTTGCTGCTTGCTTGACCCTGCACACAAATGCTATGCAGCTGTTTTTCTTGTTCACACCAACAATTGCTGCTAGT
>NW_020207949.1:0-1319 GCF_001531365.2 Cynara cardunculus var. scolymus | reverse complement strand
GGATATCTTTAAAGCTTTTATGATCTCGGGGTCTTCACCAGCATGCTTTTCTTCATCGAATGGCTCTGGAGTCTCTGTACTTGATGAAGACCCTTTCTTTGAGGACTCTGCAGCTATGGCCTTGCCTTTGCCTATAGGCTCTGCAGCCTTCTTCTTTTCTCTGTCAGCAGCTGTAGGTTCCCCAATTTTTTTGCCTTTGGCAGGTGCTCTGGCTGTCTTCTCTTTGAGCTCTGGGGCTGGGGCCTTCTTTTTCATCTCCTTCTTCTTTTCCCCCTCATGACGATCATCATCATCAGCTGATCTTCACGGCTTGGTTTGGCAGCAGCCTTGCACGTTATAAGGGGAGCCCTCCTTAAATGGCGTAGGATTCGAGTGGCTGCCTTGTACATCTTTTCAATTACCTTCTCCGCACCCGCAGAGGCGTTCATCACGTCAAGCTCTGTAGCCCACTTAAGTTTGGAGACGGTGGATAGAACTTCTGCAAGAAGGAGCTCACCTTCCTTGGCAAGCTTGGTCATGCCTTCCGTGATTTTTTCGTTGGAAGAAAGAATCTCCATCTTCAGAAATGCGAGTTGGCTGATCATAGAGTCCCCTAGCGCATCTACCATGGCGTCCAGTTCTCTTCGAGTGGCCAAGTGATTGATGTTGGCACTTGAGGACTTGGACTGGATGCCATAGGTGACCGCAAAGGAAAACATTTCCTTGATCTCGTCGCGGAATGAGGAATAGTCTGTGTAGCCCGCTGTGACGAAGTCGCCTGCAAACTTTGCCGCCATGTCTGAAAGTTCATTCTTTAGAGTTTGGATAGAGGAGGGGTTGAGGGACATTGCTTGGAAGGCCTCTGTCAGGTCGTCCTTCTTGATGGCCGAGCTCTGAAGGGTCGCCAATGAAAGTTTCAACTCTGTGGTGGTGGCGGAAAGCTCCTTCAGAGCCTCTGTAATCGGTGTAAGATCCTGAGGCTGTTGCTGGGAGATGAACAAGCTTTTCAGCTCGTCCATCTTTGTGAACAACTCTGTGGCAAAGGCTTTAAGCTCCCCCTTTGTCACAAAGTCGCTCTGTAAACTCAGACCACCAACACATGGTGGTCCTTCTGCCTCGGAGCGTGAGGCGCCCTCAGCGGCGGGCATAGCGTAGCCTGCTCGGGGACTTCCACCATATCCTCGAACGTCTCATTGAGGAGAGCCTAATGGTGTTCTGTAGACTTCATGCTCGGTAGGTTCAGAGCCTAACCTGGCAGAGGTATATAGTAGAGATGATAAACGTTCTAGATCCACCACCTCTGTGTCCCTTACATGTGCCTCTGAAGCACGTTCTAGCTG
>NW_020207948.1:0-1378 GCF_001531365.2 Cynara cardunculus var. scolymus | reverse complement strand
GTTTTCATTACCTTATCTTTTCGCAAACAGTCTTGTAAAATCTGTATTGATCTTCTCTATCAATATATATTTTAAATTTGAAAATATTGTGTTTGTATTCATCCACCCCTTCTACAAACTGTTTCTATTCTTGTAGACCCTTACGGGACCAACACAACTTTTGATAGATCAATAGATACCTTCATAATCAATAAATAAGTGAACATCATATGGTATCTGTAAATCATCATATATAATAAACTTTTACCATGCACTATACTTGAATTTTTTTATCAATTGATTATGAGTTAATTTATAGAGTTTAAATGTGGAGTTTTATGAAAGCATGTATGTAGTAGTAAGTTGTAAACTTTAATTTGAAAAGAGCTTAAAAGTACGGGTAAATGACTTATAGTAAAGAATACTATTTTAAGAAACCAACTTTCAAAACTTCTATTATTGAGAACCAACTTTTAAAACCTCTCAATACGAGTCACCTAAAATATGAACGAATGCATAGTTGGTTCCATTTTGATTCCCAAAATAAGAAATCTTAGGTGGCGTTTGGTTCGCATGATATTTTTGGATGGAATGTTGTCAGGTTTGACCATATGTTTAGTTGGCAAACATTGGAATAGAATCTGTTAAGGAATTGGAATCTGTCTGTCTGGTTCACATAATGTAGCTTTGGAATTGGAATGAAATATTGGAAAATAACCAAAATGCCCTTTGGAATTGGAATGAAATATTGGTAAATGACAATATAATACACAACCCAAATATAGCAATAAGCCAAACGACGTTACTAAATCAGTGGTGGTCGGCGGTGGTTCAGATCGGTGGTGGTCCGTAGTGGTTCAAATGGCGATGATTGGTAGTGGTTCAGATCGATGGTGGTCTGTGGTGGTTCAGATGGATGGTGCTTCAGATCGACGGTGGTGGTGGTGGTTCAGATTGGTGGTTGTTCAAATCGTTGGTGGTCCATGGTGACTCGGATCGGTGATAGTCGCAGTGGTTCAGATTGGCGATTGATCAGATCAGTGATGGTCGGTGGTGGTTCAGATCGACGGTGGCTGTTGATCATCTCTCT
Organism: Cynara cardunculus var. scolymus; assembly: GCF_001531365.2. Taxonomy (NCBI): domain Eukaryota; kingdom Viridiplantae; phylum Streptophyta; class Magnoliopsida; order Asterales; family Asteraceae; genus Cynara; species Cynara cardunculus. Next base: position 309 of record NW_020207948.1, on the reverse strand, counting down.
CAGTGATTTGATGATAATCCTTTTTTTCCTTTCACGTTGTATTTATGTTTCTGTATTTTCAGTTCCAACGATCATCACTGAGTATGTTCAGTGATCGCTGAAAAACTTGCTTTGTAAATTCATCAAAGACAACAATACTTCAAGAAGACAACACTCACACCAAAGAACCTTCAGCGAACGTCGAACACTGAAACTGAAGATTAGAGACTGGCGAGTACGTGATCTGAAGCGGTATTCAGTGATTACAAACTTGTCTATATATGTGTGAAGACTGTTATAGCTTCAGCGAATGATGATGAGACCTCCAGG
>NW_020207947.1:0-1319 GCF_001531365.2 Cynara cardunculus var. scolymus | reverse complement strand
ATAATATATATATATATATATATATATATATATAAGTTCCCAAATTAATTTATTCTTATATAATTAATTTTTAATTAATTATCATTATATTAAAAAAAGTTGCCTCATAAAACACATATGAAGAAATAAAGCACATTAATTTGTAAGCATCAGTTTAGTTTTTTAATAAATGGTCAACTAATACAATCCTTGAATTGCAATATATACATACATTTCGATTGATAACGGGTTAAGTATTTGATAAGTAAAGAAGTGATTTCAACCTTTCATTTGATCAATATTTACGTCTTTGACTATGAAGCACCATAAAATTTCTCATATGGCTATGCGGAAGATAGAGAGTAGTTTCATAACTTTACAAATAGTTGATATTCACATATAAACTATATGTTAATATGTGAATCAGTTAATTAGTTCATATCTGAATCACATGAGTTCATATGTAAATCAATTAATTAGTTATATATGAATTACACGGATTCACATATGAACATATAGTTCATATGTGAATCACATGATTTCACATATGAACCCGTTTGTCGACTATTAGTAAAAGTTATGAAACTACCCCCTCTATTTTTCATACAAGCATAGATTTTCACCGGTCAAAGCCACAATTTCTTGACCAGTCAAATCCAATATTGATCGTATGAAAGGCTAAACACTTTTTACTTCTCAAATATTTAATATTTCTCAAAATAACTTATGGCTGTACATATACATATATATATATATATAGAGAGAGAGAGAGAGAGAGAGAGAGAGAGGGGGAGAGAAATGATCAAACAATAACAATGTCAAAATAAAAGAATAAAAATATGGCCAAATCACATTACATGTGATTACGAAAATAGTCAACACAAGGGTGAGTGGTCAACTTGGCCCACGACCTCAAGTAGCGGTCGAGCTCACGTGAATCACATGTGATTTTACACATGCTTTTAATGTGAAATCACACGTGATTCAACCATTTTCGTGTTTTTTTATTTGATTGTGGTTCTCGTATGAATCTGAAGTTATATATGTATATGTATATATATATACTATATTATAGAACATTTAATAAAAACTTTTAAAAACCATTTTTTATGCATGAAGTACTGTTTATGGATGCATACTACTTAAAATTCAAGATCACAAGCAAATTGTGCGTAAATACAACTTATTACAACTTCATTTTGAATTTGAGTAACTAATTATAGATAAACATAATCAAATACGAGATAGACATTTCATTTTGAATATAATATAAAATATAATTAGGATAATCATTAGCAAAATATTTAATTATTATATTTATAAAAAAATATATATTATTA
>NW_020207946.1:0-1269 GCF_001531365.2 Cynara cardunculus var. scolymus | reverse complement strand
TGATCAACATTCAAATAAAACCAGTAACAAATTTTATGTAAAATGGTTTAGAAATCACTCACCTCAAATCTTTTGAAACCAAACACTTGAAATCAATTTGATCTTGAAATCAGGMACTTGCAATCCGGTCAACACTCTTTCTTTAAATCGCTCAATTTTTAAAAGGTAAGAAGATGAGAAATGGAGGCTAAGCCCTCCTTTTATAACTTTCTAAAACTGGAAGGTCGGCTCCTTCCCATGATAACCCTTATCATGCACATGCATACATTCACAACATGCGTGTGTGTGTAATCATATATATATACCTATGCATATATTTTCACCATGCATTTATATATATATATATATATATATATATCTATATATATCCAATTAATGCACAATTTCACATACCAGCATGACTAAACGTATCAATTTATCATCTTATCACGTAATCATTTAATCATATAATCACATATTAATTACCTTGGGTGATAACCAGGATCCGGTTATCACATTATCCACCTCTCAAAAGAATTTCGTCCCGGAATTCCTTTAATCAAAAAGCCATGGGTATTCTGATCTCATCTTTGATTCCAATTCCCATGTTGCTTCCGGTCCTTTATGAAACTTTCACTGAATTTTAACCAGGCTTATTTCTTCGTTTCTCAACACCTTGATCTTTCGATCGATTACGGCTTCCGGTGTTTCGACAAAATTCAGCTTACTGTCTAATTGAATTTCTGGCAACGGTATAGCTGGACTCAGATCAGCCAAACATTTCCGCAAGTTCGACACATGAAAAATGTTGTGAATCAGATTCAACTCTTCTAGCAACTCTAACTGATATGCTACCGGCCCAATTCGTTTACATATTCTGAACGGCCCTACATACCTCGGACTGAGCTTCCCTTTCTTTCCAAATCTGATGACACGCTTCCATGGCGAAACTTTTAACATCACAAAATCACCTATACCAAACTCAATCGATTTTCGATGATTATCTGCATAACTTTTTTGGCGATCTTGTGTTGTTTTGATTCTTTCACGGATYTGTTCGATCTTTTCAGAAGTTTCTTGGACAATTTCAGGACCCGTCAGCTGTTTTTCACCTACTTCATTCCAAYACAACGGCATTCGGCATTTACGTCCATACAACACTTCATATGGTGCCGCTTAGATGCTGGAATGGTAACTATTATTATATGCAAACTCTATTAATGGTAAGTGATCATTCCATGATCCCCCGAAATCAATGATATAGCTTCTCAACATATCTTCGAGAGTCTG
>NW_020207945.1:0-1380 GCF_001531365.2 Cynara cardunculus var. scolymus | reverse complement strand
TGCAGATAAACCTGATCAAATATAGAATAAACATCTCAGTTTAAATATAAAAAATCTAAAATATAATTAGGATAATCTTGACTTCTAACAGAACCATTATTTTTATAAAAAAATTAAGTCAAAAATGTATTACTTCACCATTTGATTTAAATTAAATTATGATAAAAAAATTGAATCAAAGAAATTGTACAAAAAGAACGAGAACTTTTAAATAGTTAATTTGATATTAATATCGATATATTTTTTCAAAATTTTATTATATCTTCAAATTTATTTTTATTCAAAAGTAAAAACATTATATTTCTCAAAACCACATGAACCGTATTATGTCAACAAAGACAAAAAATAAAACAGAACATTAAAATGAAGATGTATCTCGTTGCATTGCTCGAATACCCTTGTAGTATATTATAAAGCAAATTGGTTTTACCTCTTAAAAACTCTTAATTTTTCAAGGATACATGTATTAAAACATTATGTATAACTTAATAATGCATACAAAAATTTTCAAATTTTATAGAATAATCCTATTTTACCCYTTCTGTGAACAATAATAGAAGCTTGAAGGATTTTTGGGAACTCATATACCTTTTCCGTATGAACAGATCAAGTTTTGGAAACCCACAGAACTATTCAATTGTAAAAAAAATCTAAATCATCYTAAATCTAWATGATTTTTTAATCAAACAAATTATAAAAAAAGGGTATTTTATTCTATTTAATTTGATAYTCGTATTGATTATAAAAAAATCAACTTTCTAAACCCAAATTTTAAAATTTCAATCACAAGTATATTCATACAATACTTTTACCATACTGTATAACATTTACAACTTAGTATAAAGTATATACTTTTAAAAACAATAGCTCATAACCAACAAATATACATGTTCAAATACAAGATAAGCGTTGAGCCGTAATAATGCGACAAAATACTCCATAAAACTGATAACCAACAAAAGACTCTTGCTCTCTCGRAACCRCACAAATCCATAAAATAAAATGAAATAGAGATGTATTATAGAWACAATATATAGGGGGCTTCTTTTAAGAACTTCCTAATYCGTGAGGTCCGTGAGATCTATTTTATACCACAAAAAATTGGTTAAAAAATAAAAGCTAATATATTTTACAAAACCCTCTCCTCTTTCCTATCTTCTCTCTCCTCTCCCCTCTCTCGTTACATACACACACAATTAATTATGCACATAAGGTGAACATATTACATTYTCGTAGAAGTATTATTATAGTTTGTGAACACACTCTGTATCCACAAGATCCGGTATAGTGTGTGAACACTAACTAAACCTAAACCGACCACTTGTGAAAACATTGTTAACACCCCATTAAGGAATTTCTTAAGATTGTTCACATTGTGTT
>NW_020207944.1:0-1323 GCF_001531365.2 Cynara cardunculus var. scolymus | reverse complement strand
TTTTTTTTTTCAATTAATAGAAATCCTTTGGTGAGTAATGAAGAAATAAAAGTTGAAAAAAACTTAAAGCTTTTAAAAGGTATCTAAATATTATATTATTTACAAAATGTGATTTGTTATTACATATTTTTTTCTTTTCAATATTGTTGGATTTGTTGTTATCGTAAGGCATGATTGTGTTACAATTGGATCATATAAATTCGAATAAAGTTTTGATATTTTATGATTACAAGATATTATAAAAACGAATTTCAACTCCGTTCACAATAATTGTTTATACGTGATTGATAATCATCAATATATATATATATATATATATATATATATAAGAGAAACTGAATACAATAGGTGTTTTTCTCTAAATATTAGAAATTTATCTTTCTTTTTTCCTAAATTTTTGATTTTTTTAAAATATTTGATATGTAAAAGACTTTTCTATCCCTATTTTAAAACATGAAATTCGTTAAAATAGGGTTGTTTTGGTAATCTTAAAAACCTTAACCTCCAACTTTTTCCTCTTCATTCTTGGAGATGAAACCTTTGAACACTTTCATATACTCCTCCATGATTTGTCAATGTTTTTATAATATTAAATAAGTTATATTATTCTACCCCTAAATGATAAATATGTATTCCATTAGCTTTAACTTTCACATTACATAACCTCATATGGATATTCGTTATACTATTTTCATCTACTAATTAAAATAAACTTACAATAAATGTTGTGGCACATTGTCAATATGATTTTCTCATTGTTTTTAATTTAAGAAATGTTAAATAAGTTAAATACTTTTTTACCCGTGAATGAAAAATGTGTATTTCATTATTTTCTCCAAAATGAAAACAAAATTTTCCAAACCAGAGATGTCCTTAATTGAGCATTTGACATCATTATTTTATATAAATCTAAAAGTAAAATATGAAGTTTCTTATGTGACATTTTGTGGAAAAGTTATTTCATAATTCATTTTTTTTCAAATTTTTAGATTTATTTTGGACTTATTTTGTTGGTTATATTGATTATCTTTCATTAACTCATAAATTTTCTAGACCTTTCGTTTTCTATTCTATTTTTTATCTATCTATATATTTCATAATTTATTTTTTTTTTCAATTTTTTAGATTTATTTTGTTGGTTATATTAATTATCTTTCATAACTCATAAATATTCTAGACCTTTTGTTTTCTATTCCCTTTTTTATCTCATCTATATATTATATCTTATTTAATATTTTTAAAAGCAAATAAATACACATACAAATATTACATGAATATCACATTTTATTTATTTTCAAATAAATAAAATGTAATTTGTTATTA
>NW_020207943.1:0-1382 GCF_001531365.2 Cynara cardunculus var. scolymus | reverse complement strand
GGTCCGGACTCTGATGGTTTGCATAGTACCTGACTTCTTCTTTCTAGTGCTTTTAACGACAACCTTTTTAGCAATTTTCTCTTTTCTTGGACTCCACCAACAGTAGTTGATTTTAACTTCTTACCTTTTGCAGTTGGTTCTTTTACATTCTTTGATCTGCTTCTTGTTCTAATTGTGTTATCCACTTCAACATCATGCGTAGGTGAGTTTGCTCGCTTATCTTTTTCTGATTGTGCCTTTGATAATGATTCTTTCGGAGCAGATGGTAGAATAACCCTTATTCCTGAAGATGTGGTAACCACTGTTGGTTTAACTACAAAATTATTTAATTAACAGTGCCGTTATAATTTAGTATAATATTGTATATGGAATTTTTAGCTATAAACTCAGTGATAATGTATGTAGTTACGTACATTGTCTGTTGCCACTCGTATTCTCATTGTTTTTTTTATTCGATTTTATATGAGCGTCAGCTTCCGGGCTTGTCACCTTCTTCTCTTTAAGTCTTTTTGCTTCGTTTGCACATATTTTTGCTCCCTTCTTCTCCTTTCTACCAGTATATCCTTCCTTTTCTGCATTCTTATCATTATCTCGCTTCCTCTTCGATTGTTTTCCACCTGAAAGATCAAGAAAATTGAATATTAGACCAAAGTGTAAACTAGAGCAGAAGATGCAGTAAATACAATGATAAAAGTCTCTTTAGAAAAGCACATGCATGGTTGCATGTGAATACACAAACACTACCATGAGTACTGAATGGAAGTTGCAAGGCATATTATTTAGTCAACTACCATATATCGTCAGCTTCAATCACATTATTCAATGAACTTGAATTCAAAATCTCCGTTCATAATATTTCTGTGATGACTCTTTGTCCGTATAGTTTACCACATTGTAGCACAACCACAATGTACCACACCATTGTAAACACAATTCATACTGCTAGCTATGGTTTAATGTGGTATCAATAATCGTTTTGGTTTCATATATACATTCTCATGCACACAGATGTTACAAACAGTTGGTACCGAAAATCGTATAAAATGTGTAATTATAAACAGAAAGTGTAGAGGTTGTTTATAACAGGTCTTAATCAGATTAGTTGCATTTAAACTCAATAACCCAACAAGTTACCAACTAGTAAAAGGTGAAATTTGGACATTGTTTGTTTTGCTTTTCTGTTGTGAAAATTAAATGTGTTATGGCAGTTAGCTTTGTGGATTCTAATCTTGGGGTTTCGTACCATTTTCTTGCATGTTTTGAGTTATACTTTGCATTGGAAGTAACTGTCAGCACTAGCCATATTGTTCCATGCCACCATCTATATATATTTTTCACTTTTTTACTTTTTTACATTTAACAACTTATTTATTTTTTATCTT
>NW_020207942.1:0-1382 GCF_001531365.2 Cynara cardunculus var. scolymus | reverse complement strand
TAATTTTTCCATTCAATAAAGAAAGCGCCGTCGATTTCTATTTCATCTTCTTCTTCTACAAATTTCTCTTGAATTTCCTTATTAAATTGTTCTATTGTCAGATCTGGGTTTTAACAGGAGCCTTCTTCAATCGCTTGAAAACTTTGGATGCCGCCCTCTCCATCTTTTGAATGACCTCCTCAGCGATCACAGAGGCAGTATTGATATCCATCTCTGTGGCCCATTTCATCTTAGAGATGCAGCGATAGATCTCGTTTCTGAAGTTATCACCTTCTTTGACGAGTTTCTTCGTGCAGTCTCTTATAGCTTTGTTGCTTGCTCGGGCTTCCTTGAGGAGTTGATAAGTGTATTTCTGCACGATCTCTCCAAGGGCCTCAACCATTACGTCTAGCTCTCTACGAGTGGCTAGATGGTTAATATTAGCCGTGAAGGATTTAGAGTCAATGCCATAGGTGACCGCAAAGGAGAACATCCCTTTTATCTCGTCCTTGAAGGCAGAATAATCCGTGTAGCCGGCGGAGATAAAGTCTGCAGCGAATTGGGCGGCTACCTCTGATAACTCTGTCTTGAGCTTTTGGATTGAAGAAGGGTTGAGAGACAGGGCGTTGAAGGCTTATGTGAGGTCTTCTTTGTGAAGGACAGAGCTCTGAAGGGCTGAAAGTGTCGCCTTGAGTTCTGAAGTTGTGGATGTCAACTCCTTCAGAGCCTCTGTGATTGGTGCAAAAACCTATGTCGATGGTTGAGAGGTGAACAAGGTTTTCAACTCGTCCAACCTCTGGAATACCGCTGTAGCGAAGGTTTGTAACTCCCCCTTCGTCACATAGGTATCCTGGGAATCTAGATCACCAACACATGGTGACCTGGTAGCCTCAGAGTGTGAGGCGCCCTTAGTGACTGGTTTTTCGATGTCAGCTCGGGAACTTCCACCGGATCCTCGAACATCTCCAAGTGGAGATCCTACCAGTGTTCTGTCGATGTCGTGCCCAGCAGGTTCAGAGCCAAACTTGGCAGAGGGATCGAGTGGAGACTTTGGGTGTTCTAGACCCGCAGTATCTGTGAACCTCTCATATGCCTCTGAAGCATAACTTGGTTGTTCACTCAAGTGTGGAGGGGCAACAGATGCCTCTCTGGGATGTGACGAGTCCTTGGGCGAATGAACTCTTATTGTAAAACCAGCATCCTTTTGAGATGATGTTGGAGTATGTTGTGGTTCCCGGGTTGTGCATTCGACAGAGGACGAAGGAATGTCCTCTGCGAGGTTTTCTGGTTTAGGTCTCAACGTGTGCACGCCTTGTTCAATAGGGGTTCCCTCTACAACAGGGTCCCTAGAAATGTGGGTAGCACTAGGAGGGGGGCTAGGATGTGTGCCTTCGGCATCTTTT
>NW_020207941.1:0-1382 GCF_001531365.2 Cynara cardunculus var. scolymus | reverse complement strand
TTAACGTAACGAAGTAATTTAATTTAGATTTAATAATATACGTTTTTATAAAGATAATAATTAAGTATTCTGTTAAAACTCAATAATTATCGTAATTATATTTTAGATTTTTTATATTTTAAAATAAGATGTTATCCTCTATTTGATTATGTTTATCTGCAGTTAGTTACACGAATTCAAACATAAAGCTTTAATAAATTATACGCATGCACAATTAACTTGTAATCTTAAATTTTAAGTAAAATGTATCAATAAACATTACTTCATGCATAAAAAATGGTTTTTAAGAGTTTTTATCATATACTTTATAATATAGTATAGATAATAAAAGTTATTTTTCTCACATATAAAAATGATTGGAAACTGGTTATTATGATTAAAATAATAAGACAAAAATCTGGAGAAAAAAAAATTCAATGGATTTTCATAATTTGAATAATTAAGTGTCTAAACATTTTTTGAATAAATAAATCCTTACATTTACTGAAAACTCGAAAAATGATTCTTCTGACCTATCAAAATGACTTGTAAATTGGTTATTGTAGCAAAAATCAGTATGCATGGTTTTTAAAATTAAAAAAATGGTATGCAGACATTCAGGCCTTTCACAACTCACCTACTCCTCGATGATCCCTTAGCAACTTGGAAAGGAGATAGACATAACTTCTTTATATCTGATCATTTTGGCACAACTTTTGTATGCATCTATTTATAAGTTATGATTCATAATGGCTGGTAAAGAGGTATATTTTTTTATTTATTTGTTATTTGTACTTTGTTACTGATTTATTGTTATATTGATAGAAAAGTTATATATTTCTTTCATTTTATAAGTGTAATAATTCATTCTTTCAAAAAATTGTTCGATTATTTAATCGTTCAAAATATGAAAATCTATTGGTTTTTTGGGTTTCCCATTATTTTACTACAATAACAGGTTGTAGAGGTCCAAAAATTCAATTTGTTCGGTTTCAGTAAATGCAATAATATATTAGTTCAAATGAATATTCATGGATTTGCTCACTCAAAAATTCGTTGGATTTTTTGGAACTTTCCCTTTTAAAAGGTATCCAATTAAAAACTAGAAGGGTATTCGCATAATACAGCGAGATAAATCTGCAGTTTAGTGTTTAGTTTTTATATAATACGATTTTATGTGGTTTTGAGAAAGCGATAACGTTTTTATTTTTAAATTAAATATAAATTTGAAGATACCATAAAAAATAAAATTAAAATTAAAATCAATATCAGTATCAAATTAACTATCTAATATTTCTCCTTTTTTGATGTAACTTCTTTAATTCAATTTTTTATTATAATTTAATTTAGATTTAATAACAAAGTAATTTATTTTGGTTTAATAATATAATTTTTTATAAAGA
>NW_020207940.1:0-1382 GCF_001531365.2 Cynara cardunculus var. scolymus | reverse complement strand
CTACGAAGAAAGTTATGAAGACTCAAAAATAAAATAAGAACATTCAAGAACAGTTTTGAGCTTCAAAGGTTTTACTTTATAAATAATGAAACGTAAAACAAAGAGTAAAAGCCTTTTTCTCTCTTACATGCGCTCTTTTCACATGCGCTCTTTTTTACAATAGACCTAATCATCTATTTATAGTAGTTGGCTAATAATAAGATAACTATATATTGCTACTTTCTAGCAAATAGTCTAGCTAACAGATAAAGTTTATCTTTTACATGGATAAGCATTATTAACAATCCCCCCCTAAGTAATGGTGGGGTGGTTGGTTCTTCATCGGTTGAGGAACTCAACACGATGGGTTATGGGGTTGTAGCTAAGGGAACTTGGTTAAGCGGTTCATCATCAGAGGGCAAGGCCTCTAGTTCCCTTGCTTGGGTTTCTTGAAGTGATGGTTGGTGTGGTGGTGATGGTTGTGTTGGTGCAGCGGATGGAGATGTATATGCAGTCGCCGCCTCTATCTCCCCCTCACGAGGTCCAAGACCGTGATCATCGGGGTCTTGGTCATCGTGGCATTGTCGTTTGCTTGGGCGGCTGCTCGAGCATGAGGCGTGAAACTGTATCAACAAAGGCCTGGAACTCAGCCTTGGTGACCAGATCGGCTAAGGGGGTAACCCCTGCAGCAACGGATGCTGCAGGTTGTGCCTCTGTTCCTGAGGCGCCTTCTTGGCCTTGTGTGAAGGTAGGCCACGAAGGACTTCCATCATGTCCTTGATAGCCTTCGAGAGAAGAACTATCTCGTGATGTTTGGACATCCTCTTCCACTTCTTCAGCTTCAGCTTCAGAGGCTGAGTAAGTGAATCGGATGGGTGTACCCTTTGGTAGATCAAATACCAAGGGTAGTGGTGCACGAAATGAAGATCGCTCTGAACGATCTATGGGTTCAACATCAGAAGCAACGAATGCGTTTATGTGTGTGAGAGGTTGTGGCGATCCCTGAGGCGAAGGGGCTCTTATCTCTTCATCACCTCTCTTTTGAGAGAGGGGTGATGGGGTATGAGATTCCTCGGCTTGTTCATCTCTAGAGGCTCGAAGGATGGTCTCTGGATGGCTAGCTTGGGTTTACATTGGACTAGGTCGTCCTGTTTCAATATCCCTTTGGCTTTGATCGCCAAGGATAGTGGATGTGGGTGCCCTTTGGGTAGTAGGTAGGGAAATATATTGGTGAGGGCCGGGGAAGCACGAGTATCATCATCATCATCATCGTTATCATCCGATGAAGACGATGGTTGTTCTCCCTCGCTTGGAGGGGGGACGGCTCTAAGTGCTCCGGGGTAGCTGCCCTCGGTTCTTGGGACAGCATGGAGCGTTCATAGGCTTGGCGTATCTCACTTGTC
>NW_020207939.1:0-1380 GCF_001531365.2 Cynara cardunculus var. scolymus | reverse complement strand
ATATAACATTAATTATTTAAATGATTGGCTCATATTGGTTCTTACAGTTACCACAAACAACTCAGTTCTCATTTGATTAAGCCCCTATATATATATATATATATATATATATATATATAAATACATACATGTTTGATGGCCTATAGCTAGCTCATGTAAGACTCTGGCCAACACTTCGTAAATTGACATCACAAAAAAAATTAATTAAATGTCCATCTTAATTTGAGTCTAATTTTACCTTAATATGTACCCTAGGAAAGTTACATGGACCACTTAATGTCATCGGGCTTAACAAAAACGTCTTCCCTGATGGTATGATTAGTGTCGGGTCTTGTGACTTATCTTTACATACATCAGCCCATGCTTTTAAGAATGCCTGCAACAATAAACATAATTAAAAACAACTTATTGGTTAGAAGTCATTTTGAATGGAACCACAGTCTCTTTTGATTCAAACTTGGTAGACATATATGCGTGATTTACCTTAGAATCATCTGTATTCCCATCTCCCTTTGCACCATAGGACGTTACATAGAAATTGGCCGCACTTGTCGTTCTCAAGCCAAACAAAATGTAACACAAACTTAAAACAAATATTATCAAAAAACCCTACAAAAAGAAGAAAAACAACAACATTGAGTATTGTAGTGAATATGGCATGTTATATATGGAAAAGGATGTGCGACACTCTAAGTGGTTTCACCACCGTTACAAGAAAGGTAAATTTTAATATACTAAGATACGCTTAGGTGGGGCCGGATTGAAACCCGATATATTGTTGTGAAAACCCCACCCCTTTTTTTGTTAGAATAATTTAGTGAACGGAGTGTTGGAAGCATCCATGGACAATCGGTACGATTGTGTTTATCTTACCATTCCTATGAAAATGACGGATCGAAGCTGGTAACACTTCTGATGGATTGTGATGTTGTCTGTAATCCCCTCACTTCGCCTCACGTATATATATTGTAAGAAAATATTAGATTATCTGTGTGTGCGTATAGATTATTTGTGTGTGCTTGTAAAGATTACGATTACGATTTCAAAATAAATGCATTCTTAATTTGATTGGCAATTTATGTGTTTACTATTTTTGGTATCTTGAAATTACGTTGTGTTCTTCAAAAAAAGATTTATATTCTTGAAGATGAGAGAAAGTAAGGAAAAAATGTCGATGTTATTAATATACCTTTTAAAAATATATCTTTTAAAATAATAGATTTGGTAATTTTAATAAATTTTTAATGAATTTAAAATTCTTTCCCCTTCGTTACTTCTCTTTCCTCTATATATATATATATATGTGTGTGTGTGTGTGTGTGTGAAGCTCTTATTCTTTTCGCTATGTTCTTGAGACCTTTTTTACAAAAGAAGATTCCC
>NW_020207938.1:0-1375 GCF_001531365.2 Cynara cardunculus var. scolymus | reverse complement strand
GAAGAATGTACCTGTTACTACATCAGGTGTAGTTTATGCTTCCTGTTTGGTCATTTGAAAAGATCGACCCCGCGCCCCACCCGTTGCTCCTCTGCCCAGACTTGGTCTTCCTCTGCCCATTGATGTATTGTTCCCCATGGTTAACTGTGGGGCTTTCATTTGTGGACTATTTGGTCTGAGGTGATCTGGAGAATTACAATTAAAACACCTTTTAAATGTTGGGCAACCATTCGATAAATGACCTATTTCACCACATTTATAACATTTCCTTAGCTCAATCCTGCATTCTCCCTGATGAATTTGATAACATCGGGGACAAGTCCTTTCATTGAATCTTCGTATGGGCTTGTTCCCAAACTTTACAGCTTTTGGTCCTTTGTATCCAGTTGATGGACTTTCCCATTTCCTCTTTCTATCACTTTCCCTTCTTCCTGTCTATTCTTATTTCTTTCTTTTGCTTCTGCTGTGTCAACAGTCGATGAAAATGTAGCTGGATTCATGGCTATAACAAATTCTCGGATTGATGGTTTCAATCCCCAAATATACCTTTCCACTTTTCTAGATTCTGAGGAAATACAATGTTCTGCAAACCTTGAATGTTCAATGAATTTCTCTGTATAYTCCCTTACCGTCTTGTTTCCTTGTTCCAATTTCAGAAAGTCTTCTTCCATTTGTCTAACAGCAGCTTTTGGGCAAAACTGTCCGTTGAATCTATTGACAAACTCTAGCCATGTTATAGTCTGCAAAACATCTGTTCTGGCTAAAATTCTACTTCCCACCAAAATAGTGCATTCGATTGTAACATCGAGACTGCAAATCTAACTTTGTCTGTTTTAGCACATCGGATGGTATTGAATACAGACTTCATCTCCTTGATCCAACACATAGCCTTGATTGGATCTCTTTCTCCTGAGAAGGTTGGTGGTTTACACGTTAGAAACATCTTTATATCTCCTTCCTTGTTATTGATAATTAGGATTGATGGAGTAACTTCAATTCTGCCTGTCTCCATTCTGGCAGGATTCCTTAAGATAGAAGTCAAGTTTTCCCTTAGCTTTCCCATTTCTTCAGCTAATATGTCTTGTTATATATTCTGGGTGAGACACCTGTTCTTGATTCATATTTTCAGAGTTTGATTCTGCTTGATTTATATTGATTTCTGGCTTACTTATTCTGCCTCTGCTTTGCCCTCTACCTCTGCCTCTGCCTCTGCCCTCAGAGGTGCCAATAGGAGCAACAAGGGATTCTTCTTGATTGGGGCGGGTGATCCTTTCTGACCTTCTCGATCTACTAGCCATCTGTGGATAACAAAGTTAAAACACATATTTCTCACATTCCCAAATATAATAAAGTGTCCAAGTTCAGTTATGTACCT
>NW_020207937.1:0-1330 GCF_001531365.2 Cynara cardunculus var. scolymus | reverse complement strand
GAATTCCAAACTTAGTTGTTTTTTGCCTTGATGTCTTCATTGGTCCTCTGGTCTTCATCACTTGTTGTTTTTCATTACTTTTTACATTTTACATTGTGGAGTTTAACAATCTCCCCCTAAGTAATGAAATAACAAAGTCTAATATAGACACATGTGAAGAACARACACTAGTCTAGAAGAAAAACATCAAACTCCAAATTTTCATTGGATGATGAAATTTCTTTACAATATTGGAAACAAATTACATCAAGGCAAAATAAACAAAAATTCCATCTTATCACGAACTACCTGAGTATATTTCCCTGAAGCGCAAGAGTAGTCTTCTATAGGAAATGATCATTGAAATTTCGTGAATGAGATGGCTTCCCTCTTCCCTTGGCACGTGGTTTCTGCCCAGTCTTTCTCTAATATTTTTCTGAAACCATTCAAGTGTATCTGTTGAGTACTTGAAGGCTTTAGTCAATCTGAAGAACTTTTTAACCCCAAACTCGTTCTTGTAAACAAGTTCGAGTTCTGGTTGAGTAAGAACTGAAGCAGAACGTATCTCTTGCAAGCCCTGGAAATCTTCATTTGGAGGAGTGCAGGATAACCTCTCAATGCCTAGCCTAAGAGCAATTTCAAAATCGCTTTTGGCTTGATGCTTCATCAGGGACTCCATTGTCTTGACAATAGCTCTGTTCGCCATTCCAAATCGTATCCCATGATCTTACATTTGCACTGTGTAGGCATGTAACTCAATCAAGTCATATGGATTGAGGTTGATGAGATCGTTCTCGTTGAACACGCTAACTACCCCATGGGCTCTTTCCACATTGAACTCGATGCAGCATATGGCTCTGTTGGCAAATGACTTTATCTTTAAGTCTATGACTCTTCTTATTCCATCGTTTGAAAAGACAGCTTGAGGTGGTTGAGTAGTCTATCTTATGAAACGATGATGTAGAAGGTTCATAGACTCTGGCGATAGGATTGGAGGATTGGTTGACAGGCTTTCTTCKCGTTCTTGGTACATGTATTGATGGATGTTTTCCATCATTATTGGTTCCCTGGGCGGCAATTGAGGTCTTCTCCTTATCGACTCCATGCTTTGAATTATTTYGTCCACCAGTCCTTGTGGAGGATGCCTCGAGGAAAAAGGGATGTCTGTATGCACCACGGGTTGTGTCTCGCCTGGTTGTGTATGGGTAGAGGGTGAGTTTTCTTTGGTTGGTTGGGGTGATGAAGGTTGGGTTGTTATGGGTTCTGGTTGTTGGGGTGAAGAAGGTTTGGTTGTTGTGGGTTCTGGTTGTTGGGGTGAAGAAGGTTGGGTTGTTGTGGGTTCTGGTTGTTG
>NW_020207936.1:0-1383 GCF_001531365.2 Cynara cardunculus var. scolymus | reverse complement strand
CATTGAGAGGTATATTTGGGGATTGTCCCCAGAGATTAGAGAAAACATTACCTCGGCAAATCCAAAGACTCTTCAGGAGGCAATAGACATTGCCACCAAGGTCACGAATAATGCCATTCGATCAGGAGAATTTGCCAAGGGAAAAAGAAAAATGGAGGAGCAGGGGAATCGAAGGTCTGGGAGAAAATATGAAAAGAATAGGAAAGTGGTAGGAAATTTTGGGGCCAAACTCAAGCAGTAAATCAAGGGGGCACGACTAAGTGTAATAGATGCAAATATCCACACCGGGTGAATTGCATCATTTGTCAAAGATGCCACCTAGGGGGTCTTATAGCAAAGGACTGTCGAAGACGATTATTCTTCGATTGTGGGAGCCCAGATCATATGAGGAATGTATGCTCAAGGAGGAAACAAGGAGCAAATGCAAGCCAAGCCCAACCAACCAGTCAAGGAAACCCTGAAGGTCAGGCACGGGGCAGAGCGTTTGAGATCGGAGCCAAACAAGCTAGATATGATCCCAATGTGGTTTCAGGTACGTTTCTTTTGAATAATGAATTTGCATCAGTTATATTCGATTCAGGGGCAGATAGGAGTTTTGTATCACTAGATTTTAAGCCTAAGATTAACTTAAGGCCCCAAAGGTTGGAAGAAGCTTACGTAATTGAGTTTGCCAATGGCCAAGAAATTAAGGCTAAAGACAAAATTAAGGATTGCACTCTAAGTTTAGGTAACAAGGATTTCAGGATAGACCTTATACCGATTGAACTAGGAAGTTTTGACATAGTTATCGGTATGGATTGGCTATCCAAAAATCAAGCTGAGATTGTCTGTTCAGAGAAGACTATCTGGATTCCTCAAGATGGAAATGACCCAATTGTGATTCAAGAAGACAAGTCAGATCGAAAAATTAAGATAGTATCCTACATGAAGATGCGAAAGTACTTGAAGAAGAATTGCGCTGCATTTCTGGCACATGTGATTGATGGGAAGGTAAAGGAGAAAAGTATTGAGAATTTCCCAGTGGTTTGGGAGTTTTCTGACGTATTTCCTAAGGATTTACCAGGACTACCCCCGCAAAGACAAGTCGAATTCGGTATCGACTTAATTCCTGGAGCTGTCCCAGTGGCAAATGCATCATATCGCTTGGCACCATCGGAGATGCAAGAAATGTCAAATCAACTCCAGGAGTTATTAGATATGGGATTTATAAGACCGAGTTACTCACCATGGGGGTGCACCGGTTCTGTTCGTTAAAAAGAAAGATGGGTCAATGCGAATGTGYATTGATTATAGGGAACTTAATAAGTTGACCATCAAGAACAGATACCCTCTTCCTAGAATCGATGATCTGTTTGATCAACTCCAAGGAGCGGTATATTTTTC
>NW_020207935.1:0-1383 GCF_001531365.2 Cynara cardunculus var. scolymus | reverse complement strand
TTAAATGTTAGTGAGATATTCACAAGTTTTCTTAATAGTATTATATTAATGAATAATTCAGATTTGTTTAATTAATCTAATATATTTAGTAAATAATATGTAAAAAATTTAATTTTTTTAAAGTACAATGTTATAATAAGAAATGTCGTATCAGCAATATTTACATGCGGACAACCTAGTGACAATGAGGTGGCATGAAAACCTGATATAATGGGTAAATTTAAATCAAAAGTTACACAATGCTGTAATGAGGTGGCATGAAAACCTGATATAAAAGTATATTGTTATAATAAGTAAAACTAAAAATACAATATTATTATAAAGAAATTTATGAAATTAAATTGTTATTTCATACATTTTATTAATTAATTAATTATATAATTCAAAACAGATATATTTAAATGTCTAAGTGGACCCAACCCATATTATACGACTCATCCTCCGACCCATTTAGCCAACCCCTTCCAGGTCAAGTTGTACTTTGTGTTAATGATAGCTAAATCGGGACCGGTTATGACCAGTTATGAGAAATCTTGGGACCGGTTTGGACCAGTCCGGGACCGATTTTTGGTCATCACTACTTTGTGTTAGAACAAACAAGACATTATTGTTGTTCGGAGTTTAGTAAGATAATATTGTAAAATAATTAATTTATTTTTAATGAGTTGTTTATATATTTTTTGATATTTGATAATTTATGTAATTTATTAAATTATAATAACATAAATATTTTTAGAACAAATATATCATCAGAAAGTTTTCGTCAAATCGATTAAAATGATATCAAAATATGAAGTTTATTTAGTTTCCAATTTTTGTTTTATACATTTTCTAAATTATATATTTATTAATAATATTTTAATAAATTAATTGAAATATAGAAATTGTATAATGATATTTTGAGACAGTAAAGTGAAAGCTTAAAGAGGATAAACTACAATAAATAAAATTTAAAGAAGGGATAAATGTAAAGAGCGAGACATAGTTGATATTTTAGAAAGAAATAAAGTTCTACTTTGAAAGTATATTGGTAAAATATAAGTTTGTTTCATTTTGCATGTTCCATGGGATGGAGGTGGAACAAGCCTGTTCCACTTTGTTCCACTATATTCTTGTTTGTTTCATATAAAAGTCATGTCATATATGAAACAATGATCTAATCTATCATGTGTAGAAATATTTGGATGAGATCGATATTACCCAACCCAGTTGTTTTCTTATCACATGATTATTACAGTGTAGAATAATATCACAAGATCGACGTAGATAAAGAAAACGATGGGAATGGGGACGTGAGTTCGACATGATCAGTTCCGACCTAAAATTATGTGATAATTACAATTAATTAAAATAACATATAATTAAAAAAAAAAAAAAAAAAAC
>NW_020207934.1:0-1324 GCF_001531365.2 Cynara cardunculus var. scolymus | reverse complement strand
ATATATATATATATATATACACACACATATTCATGCATTCTTTTCAGAATAGCCCAAATAAAATAGATTATATAAATATGCTTGATAACTTATGATGTATTTCTAGAACTAGCCTACGGTTTTTACGGGGTATCTTTTAACTATTTATTGCAAAAATCTTTGGGAAAAAAATATATGTCTTCTTTCAAACACCAATATACTTTTCCATCTTTTCTCTCACCCTATTGAATCTTGTCAATGAGGACATTGAACGTCATGAGTTTGGGGTAGGGAAACACTCATACAAAGAAAAGAGGCTCGAAAATTCAAAAATTGAGCAAAGCTCAAATACTTCTCGTGGAAAGAAAAAGAATTGTAGAGCATAAAATGCATGCAATTTCAAAAATTTACACCGTAGTAGTGTATAAAATGCATGCTACCTTGAGAAAAATATAGTAGAGCATAAATGCATGCTATAAAAGAAAGTTGGCATCAAAGCAATTACTCTAAGCCAAAAGCATGAAAGAAAGGGTAGTGATACAAAGCCAAATACACCAATCAAACCCAAAAGTTCTATTGATCCTGGATTTTGCAATTGATGTGTTTAACCAAGAAAACCAAAGGCTAGCTTATGGTAAATTACATTCATAACTTGTTATGCATATATGAGAGTATTTGTTTTATAAAAGGCTATTCGTGACAAAGAGAGATTGAGTATGTTATATATATATATATATATATATATATATATAAATGATTTTGGCAATTTCATTTCTTCGAGTCTTGAGTCATTTTTAGTTGTTTTTTTACGTTGCTTGGGGACAAGCAACGATTTTAGTTTGGGGTGTGATAAGCATCAATTTAGTTGCTGTTTTCCATCAATTTTTAGTAGTTCTCGGTTATTTTAAATCTCCAAAAAGTCCAAATGTCAAGTATTTTTGTTTTTAAAACTTATCTTGCTTAAAAATATGATAAGTAGAACAAAAGATCGTAAGTACCCAGTTTTAGCGTCGAATTTTTGGGTTAAATTGCTTTATTGCAGGAATGATGTTGTAGGATGTGCTGCAGCACCTTGAAATTCAATTTTTGAGGCAACGGGCTTTTTTGATCAAGTGGGGCAAGTGGAATTAGAAATGGACGGTGGGGAAGAATCTTCATTATCTCATTGAAGCTTAGCCATAGATGGGTTTTGTAAGTTGTCAACTTGCAACCCTCCTTTGTATATAAATAAATGATGCTTTAGTTATAGGGGGAACCAAGCTTCATATATTTTGAGGGTGGCTCCAACAACACCCATCTTTCTCCATCCATATATATATATATATATATACACACACATATTCAT
>NW_020207933.1:0-1327 GCF_001531365.2 Cynara cardunculus var. scolymus | reverse complement strand
ACCTTCATTTCCTCTATTTTAAAAAATCTATTAGAAATAGCCTTAAAATATTTTTTTCTGGTTCAAATAATATATAATATAAATTTGATAAATTAAATATCGGAAATAATCATTATTAAAATGATAATAATAATAATAGAAAGTATGGGCTGTGGTTTTTTTGCCTATATTTTAATTCGTACAACTCTGCAAAGTTGGCATAGAAAAATAAAAAGGGGATTGGATTCTATTTTTAAAAAAATCGATTGTTCAAATGCAGAATCTTTGTCTTTAAGAATGTAAACATGAAAAATGCAATATTTATGTGATTAAAGGCATATATTTTTTCTTATAAAAAGAGTATCATGTATAAATTAATATATAATTAAAAGTCTTTCATCCATATGGTTTCTTCATAATTATTGTTTTTTTCCATTTGATTTACAATTTATTATTATTATTATTATTATTATTATTATTATTATTATTGTTGTTGTTTTTATAATTTAAAATTTATATTTTCGTTTATGTGGTTGTTTGCTATTTTAGTCTCCTATTTATAGATAAAAGTTAGCATTAGAGATGAAAAAAATAATGAATTGTAAATCATATGAAAAAAAAAACCGTAATATGAAACAACAAAAATGAAGTCTGCAATTTTTAACAAACTATAAGGACTAAAAATGTAACTTACTCTGAAAATATAATTTAGAATTTCCCTCGTAGAACACCGAAAATATGATTGTTGTTGCGGTTAACCAAGACTAACTTCTATTTGAGTTCTTCTAATGTCATTGGAGATTTTTCTTGTGGTCTCTTTAGGACCCCATGAAGTTAGTCGATGTGCGTCCAAACTGGCTCGAACACGGATGGTTAACAAAAAGAACACTTTTTGAAGACCATTAACGAAGTAGACAAGTTTAAATGTGTAGTTGTTATGTTATAAGTAAATGATGAGGATTTGATATCTAAGATAGACAAGGTAGAAAGGTTATTGAATCATTATCGGAAGTTCATGCGTCTATGGTGGACACCATGAAAACAACATAAAAAATACATTAAGGGGTCGTTTATCAAATGCTTATTTGGGTAAGCGCTTACCAAGTTATATTATCTTACCGGATGAATATGGTAAGAACCAAAAATCTTACTCGGTAAGAACGAAGAAATGACTGAAAATCTTACCCGGTAAGTGAGAGCAATGACTCTTATCACGGTCAACTCTTACCAGGTAAATTGTTATATAAAAAGCCATTATGTTGACTAAAATCTTACCCAATAAATGCTTACCAAATAAATGTTTGGTAAACGATTCCTAAATATAAAAAGCTATTATGTTGACTAAAAT
>NW_020207932.1:0-1384 GCF_001531365.2 Cynara cardunculus var. scolymus | reverse complement strand
AATTTGTACAAACCGTGCAAACCTCATTCAACCAATCATAATTTTTCATTTTGTTCATTTTTTTGTAATTATGAGAGGTTGATTAACCATTTTTATTGTGGAGGGTGTTAATCATGGATATTATCATCTTCATTATTTTAATTTTAGAAAAATACATGAAACAGTTTCACTAAAATTAGGTGTGTTCAAAAAAACCGTTGGACCGCTCAAACCGGCCGAACCAAGTCAAACCGGACCGTTTTTGGCGGTTTGAGCGGTTTGGCGGTTTGGTTTGGTTTGGAAAATAGTAAAATCGGGCGCTTCGGTCCGGTCTACGGTTTGGAACATTTTTTGGGCGGTTTGGACCAAACCGACCGCCATATATATATAATTTAATTATTTACTTTAATATTAGCAAGTCCTAACTTTTTAACTTATGGACTATAGTTCAAATATATCCCTAAGCCCAACATAAAGTCTAACATCTAATATAATCAAAATGGATATTTAATCTAAAATTATAAATTATATATGTTTTTTTTAGTTTAACATTTAAAGTCCATCAAAGGCCCAAACCGCCTAAACCGGTCAGACCAGACCGCCTTTTCATGGTCTGGTTTAACTGGTCTGGACACTTGATGTCAAACCGCTCGGTTTGAAAATTTTATAAACCGTCATTACGGTTTGGTTTGTGGTCTGAGAGGTTAAACCGGCCAAACCGGACCGCGAACACCCCTAACTAAAATTTCATTAAATATTATATGAAACAATTTCATAACCATATATGAAACGAATTCATCAAAAAAAAGTATTATATGAAACAGTTTCACAAGATTAAACAATTTCATGAAAAAATTTCATAAGATTAAACAATGAAATCGACCTATGAGGGTGGTTTGTACGGTTTGTACAAATGAGAGTGGTTTTCATTTGATCGATCATCTCTCTCTCTCTCTCTCTCTCTCTCTATATATATATATATATATATGCGGGTTACGTTGCAAACCGCTCAATTCATGAAAACTTTGCAAACCACTTTCGACCAATAAGAAAATTTCGTTTTTTTATTTAATTTTAATAAGTAAGGGTATAATGGTCATTTCATCATATATTGATTAATATTGGAAGGTAATAACTATTGTTAATTATGGAAATGTATTAATAGAAACGTTTCATATGGAAGAAGGTAAATTTTTTTCCTTAATATTATTTTTTTACCATTAATATTTTTATTATTTTATTAAATTATACTTATTAAAATATGAATTTTAAAAACATTAGAATATGAAATTTGTGTTCGTTTCATTTCTTGAAACAGTTTCATTTCTTGATTTAATGAAATAGTTTCATTGACGGTTATTGAATTAGTATTGAAGCAAAAAATAATGAAACAGTTTCATTTCTT
>NW_020207931.1:0-1323 GCF_001531365.2 Cynara cardunculus var. scolymus | reverse complement strand
ATGTTATATTATTAAACCAAAAATAAATTATTTCGTTATTAAACTTAAATTAAATTATAATAAAAAAATTTAAAGAAATTACATAAAAATAAGAACTTTTAAATAGTTGATTTGATATTAACATTGATATTTTTTGTTCAAAATTTTATACTATCTTCAAATTTATATTTTCTTCAAAAATAAATCATTATTGCTTTTTTAAAAACACATAAAATCGTATTATAACATCGACAAATACAAATAATAAAATAGAATATTAAAATCGAGATGTGTCTCGCTGTATTACGCGAGTACTCTTCTATTATATATATATATATATATATATATATATATTCAACTATGAACTTTAAACAGAAATCATTGTTTCACTTTCTGGTTTCACCTATGAATGTTGATTATTCGGTTTCACCTATGAATTTTAAACAAAAATCATTGTTTCACTTTCTGTTTTGACATATGAACTTTTTGATTTTACCTTTAAACAAAAATTATTTAAATATTCTTATTGATTATTTTAAAATATGATTATCTTTCAAAAATAAAATATGATTATCTTCCAAAAATAAAAACAACTTGTTTAAAAAATGTCATTCATTTAATATCAACTAACTTATTTCTTCTTTTATCAAATTACAACCTCTCATTTGATCACAACCATTGAACAAGAAAATGACAAGCTTAAATCGGTTAACAAAGTTAATACTATTTACTTGGTTAAAAAATGATTGTGCATATATATAAATTTATATATCTATACTATATTATAAAGCATTTGACAAAAGCTATTAAAAACCATTTTTTATGCACGAACTACTGTTTATTGATGCATATTACTTAAAATTTAAGTTACAAATAAATTGTGCATAAGTACAACTTATTAAAGCTAATATTTGAATTTGTGTAACTAATGCAGATAAACATAATCAAATATTGGATAAACATCTCATTTTAAATATAAAAAATCTAAAAAATAATTAGGATAATCATTGAATTCTAACAGAATACTTAGTTATTATCATTATAAAAAAATTATATTATTGAACCTAAATTAAATTTTCTTATTACTAAACCTAAATTAAATTATAATAAAAAAATTAAATTAAAAAAATTACACCAAAACACAAGAACTTTTAAAAAAGTTAATTTGATATTGATATTGATATATATATTTTTTCAAAATTTTATGATAAAAAATTACCGCTTTCTTAAAACCATATAAAACCGTGTTATATCAACATAAAAAAGGAATTAAACGAAACACTGAAATCAAAATGTATCTCGATGCATTGCACGAGTACCCTTCTAGTGTATGTGTGTGTGTGT
>NW_020207930.1:0-1385 GCF_001531365.2 Cynara cardunculus var. scolymus | reverse complement strand
ATATATATATATATATATATATATATATATAACTGTAACCCTCAACTCTGGCTTACTCAACCACCCCACCCCCTAACTCTTCTCTGAAAGAAGCCTCAGATATGGAAGTTCATCAGGAGGATGTTATGATCATGGAGGAAATGAAAATGCACATCAAGGGAAAACGCTCCAAACGTCCAAGACCCTCATCGGCGCTTACTTTAACCATAGCCTCCACCTCCTCCTCCTCCTCCACCACCACCACCACCACTGACGGTGCTCCACCCACAAACTCCAATATCGACTTCACCACCATCCTTCAAGACAACCACGATAACAACGATGAGTATGTGGCCAATTGCCTGATACTTTTGGCTCACGGCCAATATCTACCACCATCAGACACTCGATTATATGTTTATGAATGTAAAACATGTAGCCGTGGTTTCACTTCTTTTCAAGCCCTTGGTGGTCACAGAGCCAGCCACAAGAAACCCCACAAGGACGTCCGTGAGATTTCAAAAAATAGAACATCTCTTTGGATCTGTCCAAACAAACCCTTATCATGTAACCCTAGTGGTTCCACCAAAGGTCCCAAGGTTCACGAATGTTCAATTTGTGGTTCTCATTTTACATCTGGTCAAGCATTAGGTGGTCACATGAGGCGACATAGGTCCGTTATGCCAACGACTACGTATACGTCGACTACAACAACTTGTACCACGTCCGATGAGCATCACAAGTCGAAGAAACACAAAACGCTACTGCCGTTGGATCTAAATCTTCCGGCCCCTATCGAGGATGATCACAACGAAACCAAATCTCCGTTTGGATTAAACAACCAAATCATCGTCTTTTCGACACCTTCTTTAGTTGACTGTCATTTCTAATCATGCGATTAGGGTTTGATAACATCATTAGATTTCTTTCAGATTCTTTTAACTCATTCATATGATTCATCATAACACTAGATTATTTGACAAGGTGGCAAACTAGAATTCATGAATTGTCTTTGTTTATCATGTTTTTATATATGCTATGATTATTTTTAATCAACTGTTAATTTTTAATTAATTTCTATTATCTAATCTGATTGAAATTAGACGAAAATAATGGTAGTTGATATAATTACGAGAGTGTTTATATGTGATTGATTATTAAATCTAATTTGCAACTCAAAAACCTATCTATACTATATTATAAAGCATTTGATAGAAAGTTTTTTAAAAAAAAATTATGCATGAAGTACTGTTTATTGATGTATATTACTTAAAATTCAAGATTACAAGTAATTTTGAATAAGTACTACTTATTAAAGCTCCATTTTGAAATTCATGTAACTAACTGCAGATAAATATAATCAAATACAAGATAAACATCTATTTTAAATATAGAAAATCTAAAAT
>NW_020207929.1:0-1324 GCF_001531365.2 Cynara cardunculus var. scolymus | reverse complement strand
TCTATGATTAACACCATCCACAATAAAAATGATTAATCAACCTCTCATAATTACAAAAAAATGAACAAAATGAAAAATTATGATTGGTTGAATGCAGTTTGCACGGTTTGTACAAATTGAGTGGTTTGCATTTGATTGCTCCCCTATATATATATATATATATATATATATATATATATATATTACTGTAAGCATCTGAAGGATCAATTCAAGTGTATTTCAATCTTCAATCAATACAATATGAGATGATTGCTAAATCTCCCGGTGATATCTTCTATGCCTACCATTCATTGTTTTTTTTTTCTAAATTAGATCTAAACTGCTTCCACTCTTACATTCTGTTGAATTAGATCTATAAATTGAGAAACCCGAAACCAAGAACCATCACCATCGACTACTAGTACCATTTCCCACCACTACCCATCACACCAGTACTTCCACTACATTACACACAACTACCTCCACCGTTGTCGATCGCCGCCGCCACCACCACCACTATCCACCATCTTCACGTACTCCACAACTACCATCGGCCATTGGCTCTACCTCCACAGTCACTGTCGGCCACCGACCACCACCGCCTATCGCCACCGCCATTAGTACCATCAACCATCACCAGCTCCACATTAACCACCACCATCACCATCGTCCATAAATCACCAATGCCTCTACTACAACAACCATTGTTGTTGCAACAATCTTCACCTTGCCTTCACCAATTGATAAAGATCTTCCAAACCTAATAAAACATAGTTTTTCCTTTGTACAAATTGGTTTTTTTTCGAACTACCATCAATTATATCAAAATTTTCATTCAAATTTGATCCTATTATGTATGTATTTATTTATGTATATGAAAATTGTGTAAACATATTTATAAATAATTATAGTATTTCATTATTTACTTTATTTATGTTAATTATAACTATTATATGATGAATAAAATCATCAAATAATTATTGAGGACAATTTGTCTAGTTCTGTCCTATCCAGTCCTAGTCGTACTAAACACAAGACAAACACTTGTTCTGTCTAGTTCTACTCTTTTGTCTTGTCATGTGTCGTTTAGCCAAATCATATATGCGTACCAAACGTTACCTTAGAAATGAACTTATGCTAGTTTATTGAACCGCCTAGTTGGAATGGAGTTAAGTTTACTTTTCTCACTTTTTTCAATCGCAAACCTAATTAAAGTTAATTGTTATTTATTATAGTTATCAAAAATCAAATATAATAATCCTAAATAATTTATGTAAGTTATATAAAAATTAAAGTTATACTTATTTTTTTTTATAGATAATAAAACAATGTTAACTGATTTTAA
>NW_020207928.1:0-1334 GCF_001531365.2 Cynara cardunculus var. scolymus | reverse complement strand
AAGTGTTTGTCCGGACTTCATATCCGGACAAAGTTGACCGGACTTCAAATCCGGTTATTGTGTTGAAATAATTTTGAAGTGTTTTTGAGATATAATGGCGGTGTAACCGCGAGAGAGATGTAATGGCGGTGTAGCCGCGAGAGAGATGTAATGGCGGTGTAGCCGCGAGAGAGATGTATTGGCGGTGTAGCCGCGAGAGAGATGTAATGGCGGTGTAGCCTTAAGAGAGATGAAATGGCGGTGTAACCGTGAGAGACATAAATATGTTTATGTATCAGAACATGTTTGATTTTGAACTGATTATTTAGAATGTATGTTGTTTGTTTGATATTTATACACTCACTAGACCTTTTTGGTCTAAAACTCTGTTGTTGGACTAACCGGTTTTGCAGATCATCATACCTGATAGGATAAAGGAAAGGGAAAAGTTTAGTGTTGATGGCATTTTGTTTACTCATATATGTATTAAAGAAAGTTTTTATTAGTCCATGTTTTGTAACAATACTATTTTTAGTATTATGAGTATGTGAATTATCTGTACATGGACTATATGGGTTGTTACAGTTGGTATCAGAGCCTTAGTTTAAGGGATCTGGGTATTTGCGAAATACTTAAGACTTAAACTAGAGGTGTGGAAAGTTTTGATAATAGGTTTCACTGGGTCTATGAACATGAGAATATGTTATAACTGAAAATATTATGAGAAAGATATATTATATATGACTGATATAATCTAAGTTATGAGTAGACATGAGGATAAATGTGTAATTATATGGTGATTATGAGAATAATCATGTGTGTTTAAATATGACAGAAAAAGTCATATACTGAGAAATGGCAGATAATCCTAATCAATCAGAAAGGACCTCTACTGGTTATGGAAGAGGTCGGGGAAGAAGAAGTGTAATACAAGGAGAGGACCCGGAAAATGTGATGATGATAGAAACACGAAGTCGTAGCAGGGGTCGAGGAAAAGGTAGAGGTACTAGACAAGAACAGGAAGAATCGGCTCAAGAAAGTTCAATGTTTGGTTATGAAAGAGGAAGGGCAAGGGGTGGATATAATGTTCCTAATCCCGAGTTTATTACTCAAGATATGTTGGCARCAGAGCTGGGAAAATTTCAGGAAAGTTTGGTAAATTTGTTGGGGCGTACCACCCAAAATAATCCAGATGTGGTAAGAAATTCTGATTAGGAGGAAGCCGGAGCTAGTACACCGGTAACTGGTACATCTGTACCCCTTACTTCGTCCTCAGTACAAAAGGGAGGAGATATTAAAATGTTTCTTGCTTGTAAACCTCCYAAGTTTTCTGGTGAGCGTGATCCTGTTAAAGC
>NW_020207927.1:0-1387 GCF_001531365.2 Cynara cardunculus var. scolymus | reverse complement strand
CTGTCTCTCAAACCGTCCACGATGGCTTGTCGTTGGCGTGCGATACCCAAACCCGACAGGTACTTGGATTCAGCCTCACCCTCGGCTCTCTTGATCTGAAGAATTTTCTCAGCCTCCGCTTTCTCAGTGGCCGCCATCCTCAGCCTTGCAGCTGGAGGTGTTCATTACAACCCTTTAATCCGCAAATTGATAGCAAAAATGTCGATTCTAAAAGATAAAAAGGGGGTAAACCTAAAATGCGACAATAATCAATAAAACTTTACCGGCATTGATCTCGTTCATTGCCCTCTTCACGTGCTCATCTGGTTCTATATCGACAATCAATGTTTGAACGATCTCAAAACCATATGCTGACATTGCCTGTTTACAAGATAGTACTTGAGAGTCCAGGGTGGGTTCGTTCGTAGACATATAGGGTGCGTTTGGTATGCGGTCGGACTAGACAGGACTGGACGGGCCCGAGTGAGGTAGGCAGATGAAATAATTGTGCAAGGTTTTAGGATTCTAATTTGACATGGTTAGTTTAGTAATTTACCAATCTTGTTTGATCTCCTTATTTTTGTTCCACCTATCTTGGTGGCACAGAAAAAAAATGCATTTTTAACCCACTCAGATCTGGTATGGTCCCAGTCTAATGTCGCGCCAAATATAGGAAACGTTTTTGTACTGTACTGTACTGTCCTTCATACCAAACACACTAAATAACTACCTATTGATTCTATCATGTTACCTTTTCAAGTTCTTCTTCCACAGCTTTGGCAATATCATTCTTTTGCTCAAAAGCATCGTCTAGATTAAGCTTTGGAACGCTAGCTCTTATAACTACAAGTAGAGAACTCATGTCCATCTTAAGCTAATAGCAACAAAAACTAAGTGAAATCTATAATTTATTGAAGGCTTTACCATCGAAAACATAAGCCTGGATTTGGGACCTTGTGTTGCTGAGCTTATAGAATGCATCACTTGCCTTATCAGCCAAAGCACGATATTGTATCGAAGCTACAACATTCACAAAAACATTGTCCTGAAAAACAAAAAAAACCGTATAAATTGAGTCACTTGGTCGTCATCTTTATGAAAAAGGATGGCTTTTGGGAAATTAGGTTTGCACTTAGTTCAGTAATATTGTCAAATGAGCATAGGCGTACACCTTCAGTGTTAGAATCCCACATCGGCTGGGACTTGACTATTTCACCTCTATATATGTTGGAACCCCCCCCCCCTCTCTCCTCAAGGGCTCTTTTGGAGAGTTCACCAATGGGGTTGTACATATTCTTACATTCAGAAGTGGATCGCTTATTTGTAGTTTGTCCCATATTGACTAGACGTGGACCATTTCTCCTTGATATATGTTGGAACCTCCCCTCTCTCCTCAAGGGCTCTTTTA
>NW_020207926.1:0-1316 GCF_001531365.2 Cynara cardunculus var. scolymus | reverse complement strand
AAATAACGTGGTTTGCAAAGTAAACATTATCTCTCTACACATATATATATATATATATATATATATATGTGTGTGTGTGTGTGTGTGTGTGTGTGTGGGGTGGGGTTGTGTTCACGTGAGACCAGGTTGTTTTCGTGAGACCCATGAGACCAGTTTTTTACACTTGAAACTTCACAGCAAAATGCTGTGAAAGTAACCTTCATAGTGTTTTTGCTGTGAAAGTAACCTTCACAGTGTTTTTGCTGTGAAGGTTCGACTTTTTTAAACCTTCACAGAGTTTTTGCTGTGAAGTTTCAAGTATAAAAATGCGGTCTCACTCGTCTCACGAAAACAGGCTGGTCTCACGTGAATCCAGCCCTATATATATATATACATATATATATATATATATATAGTTTGTTTCAAATGCAACCCATCACATTTGTACAACTAATGCAACCCAATAAATTGAGATATTTATGAAAATGATGAAAGTTCATGTATTATGATTTGAATATTTATGTAAGATGAATAAAGTTAATTAATTATGATCAATATTTTATATTAGGAAACAATCAAGACTTTTATGAAATCACATATTAATCAAATTAAATGAACGGTTGAAATTGGGTTGTATTGATTGTACAAATGCAAAAAATTGTATAATAACTCATCTATATATATATATATATATATATATACCTCAAAACATAGCCCAGGTCCCACTCAAGTTATTCACCGCGTTCTCTCGATCTCTCTCTATCACCGGCCATCATTCTACAATCTTCTTTCTCGCAATATTGTATTTATTACATACAAAAAAGGAGGACAAGATCACCAATTCAAACTCAAACTTGTTGTTTTTGAATCCGTTGTATAATGATGACCGGTCTCCTTGATTTGATAGAATAATTTTGAGAGACTTGGATTTGAAATGATGTAAAATTATCAGTGTGTTTGGTTTATAGATTCGAAATCGAATTAAATTTGTTTCTTTATAAAAAGAATTAAATTACCATTAATTTAATTGATCATTACATACGAGTGTTTTAAACATATTTTAAAACATTATTACATATAAATTCTACAATATCCCGTGAAATATCAACCATGGAGGAAATCTTTTGAACAAAAAATGGGGTTGAAATGGATTTCAATTCCAAATCCAATCTTGCAAACCAAACGGTGGCTTAGTTTAATTTAAAAGAAACTAGTTGAACCACACTTACAAGCTGTCAAACTAGGATGTTTAGATTATTCTAAGCAAAGTAAAAATCACCCTTGAATCATAAACTTTTTACGAATACACTTGGGGTGAAAGACAAAGTTCATTCTTC
>NW_020207925.1:0-1364 GCF_001531365.2 Cynara cardunculus var. scolymus | reverse complement strand
CCGTACCGGGTCCTGAAGGTTGTTTTGGGAATGTCCTCTTCCCGAACCCTCACCTGGTGATACCCGGATCGCAAGTCAATCTTGGAAAAATAGACTGCCCCTTGGAGTTGATCGAACAGGTCATCGATTCTAGGGAGAGGGTATCTATTCTTGATTGTCAACTTATTAAGTTCCTGATAATCAATGCACATTCGCATTGACCCATCTTTTTTTTAACGAATAGTATTGGTGTACCCTAGGGTGAGTAACTTGGTCTTATTAATCCTTTGTCTAGTAATTCCTGGAGTTGGGTTGACATTTCTTGCATTTCCGATGGTGCCAAGCGGTATGGTGCCCTTGCCACCGGGGCAGCTCCAGGAATTAAGTCGATACCGAATTCGACTTGTCTTTGTGGGGGTAGGCCTGGTAAGTCCTTAGGAAAAACATCGGAAAACTCCCGAACTACAGGTAATTCTTCAATACTTTTCTCCTTGATCTTTCCGTCAATGTACTTCTTCTTCAGATACTTCTGCATCTTCATACATGATACTAGCTTAATCTTTCGATCCTACTTGTCTCCCTGGACCACAATTGGTTCCAATCCCTCTTGTGTAATTCGAATAAGCTTCTCTGAACATACAATCTCAGCTTGGTTTTTGGATAGCCAATCCATATCTACAATTATGTCGAAACTTCCTAGTTTGATCGGTATAAGGTCTATGCTAAAGTCCTTATTGGCTAAGTTCATAGTGCAATTCGTAAATACGCTTCTAGCTTTGAATTCCTGACCATTGGCAAACTCGATTACAAAGGCTTCTTTCAATTTCTGAGGCTGTAAGTTATACAATAGAAGCTTCTGAACAAAACTTAATCATGACAATCATGCCAGATTCTCTGGACAACACCTCTGGTTACACTACCAGAGCTTCTGCTCGTGAGACCAGAGCTTCTGGTTGTACTAAAGTCCTTAGAGAAGGATTTCTAGTCCATCGGTTTTCTAGCAATCCAAAGGAATTCTATCTTTATCAACCATTGGCTTTAACTTTCATGCTTAGAATAATTATAAATCTTTCGTCCATCTATCCTCTGGTTCCTCCTGATGCAATTACCATAGCTTCTGGTAATAAGGCCAGAGCCTCTGGTTCCTAATAGTGTGCTTACCAGAGCTTCTGGTCACGAGACCAGAGCCTCTCTTGCAACATCTATACTTAGAAAAATTCCAAGTAATCCATCCATTGGTCCTCTAGTTCTTCTGCTCACTTTGACCAGAGCTTATGGTTGCGAGACCAGAGCCTCTGTTTCAATTCCTACACATAGAACACTAAGCCATCCGTCCATCGATCCTCTGGTTCTTCTTTGGCACTTACCAGAGCTTCTGGTTGCAA
>NW_020207924.1:0-1388 GCF_001531365.2 Cynara cardunculus var. scolymus | reverse complement strand
TAATAAATATCATCTTAAAAGTGTTTTTTGTAAATTACATAAAAGTTAAAGTTGTATATTTCTTCTGTCTCATAAATAATAAAAAATTAATAAATATTTCAATAAAATATTTATTTCAATTATTTTTTTGAGAAATTATTAATTAACTAAGATATATGAGAAGATAAACTTTGTTTTTATTTATATTACACTAGAAGTGTACTCGCGCAAATGCAGCGAAACACATCTTGATTTTAATGTTCTATTTTATTATTTGTTTATGTCAATGTTATAATACGATTTTATGTGTTTTTAAGAAATCAATAATGATTTTAAAATATAAATTTGAAGATATCATAATTTTTTTTTTAAAAATGTGTTAATGTTAATATTAAACCAACTATTTAAAATTTTCATTTTTTTATGTAAAATCTTTAATTTGTTTATTATAATTTAATTTAAGTTTAATAATGAAATAATTTGTTTTTGGTTTATTAATATAACATTTTGTAAAGATAATAATTAAGTATTTTGTTAGAACTCAATGATAATCCTAATTATATTTTAGATTTTTTATATTTAAAATGAGATGTTTATCATGTATTTGATTATGTTTATCTGCAGTTAGTTACACGAATTCGAATATGGAACTTTAATAAGTTGTACTTACGCACAATCTACTTGTAATCTTGAATTTTAAGTAATATGCATTAATAAACCGTACTTTACGCATAAAAATGATTTTTTAATAGTTTTTGTCAAATGCTTTATAATATAGTATAAATATAATGGTTATTTAAAATAATCATTTCTTATATATATTTTTTCTAAAATTTGTATTTGGTTATAAATTCAAAAAACTTGGTCTATTATTTAATTTTCCTTACGGTATGATTTACATTAATTAACATATTGTATAATAGTGAGTTGTTTTAAATATACTATGAAACGTGAAAAATTATTAATTTTTAAACATGTTATTTTTGGCAATTTTACATCTCTCAACTAGCTTATCAACTATTTTTGTCATACGTATTTAGTTAATTAGCTAGTTAGCCAAAGATAGCCTAAGTTTAACATTATACATCTATACTATATTATAAAACATTTGACAAAAACTCTTAAAAACCAATTTTTTATTCATGAAGTACTGTGTATTGATGCATATTACTTAAAATTCAAAATTACAAGTAAATTATGTATAAATACAACTTATTAAAGTTTCATGTTTGAATTCGTGTAACTAACTACGGATAAACATAATCAAATAAACGATAAACATCTAATTTTAAAATATAAAAAATCTAAAATATAATTAAGATAATTATCGAGTTCTAACAAAATAATTAATTATTATTGTTATAAGAAAATTATATTATCAAACCAAATAAAATTACTTCGTTATTGAA
>NW_020207923.1:0-1389 GCF_001531365.2 Cynara cardunculus var. scolymus | reverse complement strand
GGTTCCATTGAATTCTTTCGGGTTGCAAGATCTAAAGGTTTTATAAGTGCATTCCCTAGCCGCCCTTGGCTCTGGATTATTTGGTTGGTTAACATTCATGCCAGCAGCCACTTGACTGACTATGTTGGGGAGTGCAGCCAGAAGTTGTTCTGACACAAGTCGTCCAATCTCAGGATTTTCTCTCCTTGGCAGCATCTTTTAAGCCTAAGTCAGAAGAGAATTCATCATTTTTATGGCAATAACAAGGGTGATAGCTTTCAGTTGTTTAAGTAATGCCAAATGTGTTCACCGCATGGAGGTTATTCAACATTTGCATGATCAGAATAGATAAATCTTATACACCATGACTAGTCATAAATAAACATTTCCCAAAAAGATAGTATGCATTCGAGGATGCTTATAATTACAAAACAAGATAGTGAGTTTCTACGCAAAAGAATGGGCATTCTACCACTTATCCTTCCTCTAGAACAACATCCATCCTATCACTACTCCCAAAATTAACATCATCACTCCGCTAACTACCAACCATCTGTACAACCTCCTTATTTCCTGCCTAGCTGCATTGATAGCGTTCGTGTTACTCAACACACGCTGATGGTGTGCTTCCATCACATCGGACAGGTTGTTTAGGATGTGATGATGATATCCCAGTCRGGTCTGGTGGGTCTGCGTATTTGATGCAATTCTCTGCACCCATTCTCGTTCAGCCGGGCTCATGCCCTGGGCATAAGATGCAGGCACTCCAGTCAGTATTTGGGATAGCCTGTGCCCCTGCTGTGGTCGTGATGGCTCTCCTCTTACTCTAGAGGAATTCTCAAATGTCACTCGTCGAGGTAGTGGAACACTCTTCCTTGGCGTGACTCTGATCCTTGAGCCATGATAAGTTCGTGGTGGAACATCGTGTGTTGGCTCTGATGGGGGTAAGAAAGATGCTTGTGGAGAGGCAGATGCTCCACTGTTTGCAGTGTCCTGCTCATACGGATCTATCTCTTCATTGTGGGCTGAGTTCCTTGTAGAGTGGCCAACCACGTAACCGGATTCATCAGCTGAGTATTCACTACAACCGGATGACGCCATAGTGATCTGCGACATTAATAATCTTAATTACTAAATACGCCATGTATAAATACTTAGAGATATAACCAAAGCTTCTATATAAGGCTAAGAGTGGAAATCAAACTAGATTCTCAAAATATAAGCCTCTGGTTGTGCTACCAGAGCCTCTGGTTCCGTGACCAGAACCTCTGGTCTCTTGACCAGAGCTTATGGTTCAACTAAAATTCTTAGGAAAGGATTTCTTATCCATTGGTGCTCTGGCAAATCAATGGAATTCTAATTTATCATCCGCTGGTTCAACATATATACTTAGAATAATTATGGAATTTT
>NW_020207922.1:0-1334 GCF_001531365.2 Cynara cardunculus var. scolymus | reverse complement strand
AGGAATCCCACTCTGGGAATGTTCAAGAAAGGTCGGTGCCACATCCTGAATATATAACTAGAGATATGTTGGCAGAGGAAATGGGGAAATTGCGGGAAACTCTGACGTCCATCATGGGAATACTGGCTAGGGTGGAAACAGAAAGAGTCGAAGTTTATCCCTCTGCTCCAATTACTCACAACAAAGAAGGAGACATTAAGATGTTCTTAGCATGTAAACCACCAACCTTCTCTGGGGAGAGAGACCCAGTAAAAACAATGTGCTGGATCAAGGAGATGGAATCTGTGTTCAACACCATTCGGTGTCCGGAAACAGATAAAGTTCGATTTACTGTTTCCGTATTAAAATCAAACGCTTTATTTTGGTGGGAAGTTGAATCGTCTACCAGAACGGATGTTTTACATACTCTATCTTGGATAAAATTTGTGGATCGATTCAAAAATCAATTTTATCCCAAAACAGCAGTAAGACAAATGGAGGAGGATTTCCTGAAGTTAGAGCAAGAAAATAGAACAGTTCGGGAGTATACCGAAAGATTCATTGAATACTATCGTTTTGCTGAACATTATGTTTCAACTGAATCCAGGAAGATAGAAAGGTTTATTTGGGGTCTGAAACCCTCAATTAGGGAATTCGTTATTGCTATGAACCCCAATACCTTTCCATTAACAGTAGAGGCAGCTGAGGTGACTGAAGGAAATAAGAATAGACAATCAGAAGGAAAGGTTGTGGAGAAAAGAAAATGGGAAGGGCCTTCATCTTTTCGAGGACCGAAAACTGTTAGATATGATAACCGATCTGAGCAGAAGATCAGTGAAAAAGTCTGCTCACAATGTCGACAGGTTCATCAAGGTGAATGCAAGATGGACCCAAGGAAATGTTACAAATGTGGCAAAGCGGGTCATCTGTCTAGAAATTGCCCAACTAACAGAAGATGTTTTAATTGTAATTCTCCAGATCATATTCGACCAAATTGTCCATTGTTAGGAACTCCACAGTTAACAATGGGGAGTAATGCGTCGGGTACACGGGGAAGACCTACTGTGAATAGAGGAGGGCAAGGAGGGCATGGGGACGATCCTTCCAAATGACTAAGAACGAGGCAGAAGCATCACCAGATATAGTAACAGGTACATTTCTTCTAAATTCAATACGTGCTAAGGTGTTATTTGACTCCGGTGCAAACTTTTCGTTTGTATCACCATTGTTTGCTCAAACTSCATGTTTRAATTMYGTGTTACTTGATGATGAGTTAGTAGTTGATACTGCTAATGGTCAGGAAACTATTACTAGTATGTACAATAACTGTACTATTGTTATTGAGAATTGTGAAC
>NW_020207921.1:0-1389 GCF_001531365.2 Cynara cardunculus var. scolymus | reverse complement strand
TAAAAACTTTGTTGGTGGTCCTGAGAGTTAGAACTGTTTGCATGATGTTGTGGTTGGAAATTAGAAGTTCCTTGTTGCTTATGGACTGGTGGATTTAAACTGGGACTGGTCCAAGAAAAGTTCGGGTGYTGTCTCCAACTGGCATTATATGAGTCAGAGTATGGATTAGATCTATTTTGAACATAATTTACTGATTCAGAATTATTAGTACAATGTTCATATGAATGATCCCCACCACAGCACACACATTGCACAGATAGGACTGTTGGAACAGATGTGTTAGCAGCTTGTTGTACTCCCTGACCAGAAGTTAAATTTTTGAATAAATTGGTCATGGAGGTGAGCTTAGTTGTTAATGCAGTATATGCATCCACCTCATGTATTCCAGCAGTCTTTTTTTGTGGCTGGGAACGTGGGTCAGCCCAATGCCSATTGTTTGCTGATATCTTTGCTAGGATCTCATATCCCT
This sequence comes from Cynara cardunculus var. scolymus, assembly GCF_001531365.2. NCBI lineage: Eukaryota > Viridiplantae > Streptophyta > Magnoliopsida > Asterales > Asteraceae > Cynara > Cynara cardunculus. Next base: position 920 of record NW_020207921.1, on the reverse strand, counting down.
CATTATAGGTACTGGCTGTAAAGGCTCAGCCTGCAGTCGCGTCAAGCATTTGTTTTTCCATGGGACTTAACCCATTGTAAAACGTCTCAAGTTGAATACAGTACGGAATGCCATGATGTGGGCATTTCCTCAACAGCTCTTTAAACCTTTCCCACGCGTCAGGAACAGCTTCATCATCCAGTTGTTTAAAAAGACAGATTTTGCTTCTGGACTTAGCGTTCCTTGTTGGTGGAAAATATTTTTGCAAAAAAAATTCTGCCATGTTACTCCATGACGGCACAGATCCTGGTGTTAAAGAGTTAAACCATGCTTTTTCCCGATCCCGTAACGAGAATGGAAATAAAGTGAGTCTGAGAGCGTCATTGGACACTCCCGGGATCAGGAAGACATCTTTGATTTCCATAAAAGACTTTAAGTGAGAATGTGGGTCCTCTGAGAGCAGTCCAGCAAATTGGCCATTAGTCTGTAACATGTGAAACATTATCGGTTTTAGCTCGAAATGGAGAGCGGTCATATGTGGTCTAACTATCCCAGAATTTAATTGCTCAAAATCCGAGATAGCATAATCCATGATCCTTCCATTTTTGGAATTTGCCAGATTAATGATATTCGGAGTTTGTGCCCTTTGCTGCTCATTATGGTCCGATTCTGTGTCYAAATTATTATCATTATCATGATRTGGGTTTCCTTGGTGAAAATTTGGGAAYGGTGGTATTTGCCCAAAAATTGGCRGTTGGTTTTCCAAATGTGGTACTTCCGGAATGATGGGAGCAGGTAACTCCATGTTGGGAGGGAGTAGAGCCTGAAATGCTTTTTGAACCCTCCTTCTATGGTGAAACGTTCTCTCAATGTCTGGATCAAATTCGAAAAATTCCCCGCGATGTGTTCTTGGCATACACCACTTTTCAAGATGATTAAAA
>NW_020207920.1:0-1390 GCF_001531365.2 Cynara cardunculus var. scolymus | reverse complement strand
CAGGGTCCAGGGATATTAAGGGGAAGGGGAAAATGTGATTATTTTCGTAACTTGATATCTGCTTTTGAAAATATGCATGAGATTGTTTATTTTGGAAGATACATGTTGTTATACATGTGATAGTACAGGATTTTATTTTGGAATTTTTCATATGTAGATTCTGTACATGTAAGAATCCTTGTACTAGTGGGACCATTGTGGTGTAAACTGTATTTCTATGTAATGAAATATATGTTATATGCACATGTGGTGTTCGGGGGTGTTTAAAGTGGTATCAGAGCCTTGATTTAAGGGATTTAGGTACTCAAAGCATGATGACTAGACTTAAGCTATCAGTTGCATGTTAAGGGTCCCGGACATAATTAGTATCATTGGGAATAAAATATAACGGGTTAAAGAGGGCAGTATGTAAGGTGAATTCRAATTACAAATGACCAATGTAATTATGAATTTACAGGTATATACCTATACTTGGATACCATATTATATTTGGGAATGTGAATATGTGATATTTAATACTAAAATATCTGCAGATGGCTAGTCGATCACGAAGATCAGAGAGAATTGGCCGCCCCGAGTCCGAAGAAAGGGAGGAATCTCCTGTTAATCCTCCACTTATAGTTTGAGGAGTGGAGGTCGAAGAAGAATCAGGGGTACAGGTCGAGGGAGGAGTCAGATTTCAGAAAGAAGTCAGGCTGAGATTCGCTCTGATCAAGGGGAATCTATTTCTGGGAACATACATCAGGAACAGGGGCATCAACCTGAGTTTATAACTAGAGACGTTCTAGCAGAGGAAATGGTAAAACTGAGGAAAACTCTGATATCCATTATGGGATTGCCGGCTAGAGTAGAAACWGAGCAAGTTGGATTTAATCCTCCAGCTCCTTCAACAGGTAGCAATAACAAGGGAGGGGACATAAAAATGTTCCTAACATGTAAACCTCCAACATTTTCAGGTGAAAGAGATCCATTAAAAGATATGTGCTGGATAAAAGAGATTGAATCAGTATTTAACACCAGTAGGTGTTCTGAAGAAGATAAGGTTAGATTTACGGTATCTATGCTAGAACCTAATGCCTTATATTGGTGGGATGTGAAGTCCTCAGCACAACCAAATATACTACAAACAATGCCTTGGGAAGAATTTGTGAACAAAATCAAAACACAATTCTGTCCTACGACGACAATAAGGTAGATGGAAGAGGATTTCCTGAAGCTGGAGCAAGAAAATAGATCTGTAAAAAATTATACCGAGAAATTTATCGAGTATTCCCATTTTKCCGAACACTATGTCTCATCAAAGTCCCAAAAGGTGGAAATGTATGTTTGGAGTTTGAAACCTTCTATCTGGGAGTTTGTTATTGCTATGAACCCTGCTACCTTCACTTAA
>NW_020207919.1:0-1391 GCF_001531365.2 Cynara cardunculus var. scolymus | reverse complement strand
AACAGTGATGTGATCTTGGGGATTCAATGGCTGGAAACTTTAGGAGCAACGTACACCAATTGGAAACAGCAAGTTATGAAGTTCACAATCGGAGGTAAATCGGTGGCGCTGAAAGGTGATCCCTCTTTAGGGAAATCGTTAATTTCATTAAAAGCAATGGGGAAATTGATCCAACAAGAAAAAAAAGTTGTTTTGGTGGAGTTGGGAGCTTATACAGTGATGAATGATGAAGTGCAAGAAGTAGGATCGAAGGTACAATCGGTTCTCGAAGAGTTTGAGGAAGTGTTCAATATGCCAAAAGGGTTACCACCGAGGAGAGGTAAGGAACATGGAATTTTATTGAAGGAGGGAACGGATGCAGTCAACGTAAGACCTTATCGTTACCCACACTACCAGAAAGATGAGATAGAAAAGTTGGTGAAAGAAATGTTGGAAGCGGAAGTGATCCAGCCGAGCATCAGTCCTTTTTCAAGTCCCGTCCTATTAGTCAAGAAAAAAGATGGTAGTTGGAGGTTTTGCATCGACTATAGAGCTCTTAATAAGGCCACGGTGGTATATAAATTTCCGATACCGGTGATCGATGAGTTGCTAGATGAATTACATGGTGCTAAGGTGTTCTCCAAACTCGATCTGAAATCGGGGTATCACCAGATTCGTATGAAGGATGAAGACATTCAAAAGACAGCTTTTAGAACACATCAAGGCCACTACGAGTTTAAGGTAATGCCTTTCGGTCTTGTAAATGCACCTTCCACTTTTCAAGGATTGATGAACGAAGTTTTTAAAAACTGTTTAAGGAAGTTTGTGCTAGTGTTCTTTGACGATATATTGGTGTATAGTCGATCGGAGGAAGAACACATGACCATTTGAGATTAGTGTTCCAATTGTTATCTTAAAACAAATTATATGCCAATAAAAAGAAGTGTGAATTTGGTCAAGAAAGGCTAGGTTACTTGGGTCATATGATCTCAAGTAAAGGAGTGGAGGTAGATGATTCTAAAATCAAAACGATTTTAGAGTGGAAGATACCTCGAAATGTGACGGAGTTGAGAGGTTTTTTTGGGGATATTGGGATACTATCGAAAATTTGTGAAGGGATATGGAGTTATAGCTAGTCCCTTCACGGATTTACTTAAAAAAACCAATTTGGTTGGACTGAGGAGGCACAAGAGGCTTTTGACAAATTGAAGAAAATCTTGTCTTCACCACCGGTATTGAAACTGTCTGATTTCTCAGCCGAGTTTGTAGTCGAGATGGATGCTTCCGGGACAGGGTTAGGGGCTGTTTTGATGCAGAATGAACAGCCCGTGGCTTATTACAGTCAAGTTCTGGGCACAAGAGCAAGGCAAAAGTCGACTTATGAGAAAGAATTGATGGCCATAGTGTTAGCT
>NW_020207918.1:0-1392 GCF_001531365.2 Cynara cardunculus var. scolymus | reverse complement strand
ATAAACATCTCATTTTAAATATAAAAAATCTAAAATATAATTAATATAATTATTAAATTCTAACAGAATACTTAATTATTATCTTTATAAAATTTATAATATTAAACCAAAAATAAATTATTTTATTATCTTTTATATTATCTTATAAAACATTTGGCTAAAACTCTTAAAAGAAAACATTTTAAGCATAAGGTATTACCGATTAATGCCAAATTACTTAAATTTTAATTTTACAATTTTTATTACCCAAGGTACAACTTATTAAAACGCTCCATAAGCCCATGAAATCGAACTGCTCCTAAGCCCGTTCAAATCAAAATGATGAGGATGAAATCAAATTGAGATATATCGGTTCCAACTTCCAACAGATTTTGATGGAATCGATTCTCTTATCCATCTATATCCCTAAACTCGTTCGAATATAGAAGATGAGGATGAAATCTAATTGAGATATATCGGTTTCAAGAGATATCGATTCCAACAAATTTTAGAGATGCATATATATATATATTTGATCCATATTTAAGAAAATATAGATATATAATATAAAATATAATATAAATATAAAATGTAATTTATAAAATACAAAATATAAATATAATATAAACATAATCTATATATACAGTATAAATAAAAATATATAAATCGATAAAATATAAATATAAATATAATTCAATAAAAAATTATAATATAAAATAAAAATATAAAAATATTATCCAAATCACTATACAAATTGTACAGATGGAGGGTTATGTGATAACCGGGCTCTTTTTTCGTTTATAAAATTCAGGGTTATTTTGAAAAATAGTGGAAAGTGGATAGGCTAAATGTATTTATATGCTTAAATCAATTTAAAAAGCAATCCCGTCACTGCCTCTTAATTTCTTTTAGTGCATATTATATGAGATAATTCCGTTATTTCATTGATATGGTATTTTTAAAGAAGAAAAAGCCAATTAAGTTTTTTTTATGTGTGTGTTCTTTGTGCGAGGCAAAACATAACCTGAAAGGAGAAGCTAGTATATATATATATCTATACTATATAATAAAACATTTGATAAAAACTCTTAAAAATCGTTTTTATGCATAAAATATTTTTTATTAATGCATATTACTTAAAATTCAAAATTATAAGTCGATTGTACTTAAATACGACTTATCAAAACTCCATGTTTGAATTCGTGTAACTAAATGTAGATAAATATAATCAAATACAAATAAACATCTCTTTTTAAATAAAAAATAAAAATAATAATTAAGATAAACATTATGTTCTAACAGAATACTTGATTATTATATTTATAAAAAAAATATATTATTAAACTTAAAATAAATTAATTTGTTATTAAATTTAAACTAAATTATAATAAGAAAATTGAACTAAAAATTATC
>NW_020207917.1:0-1392 GCF_001531365.2 Cynara cardunculus var. scolymus | reverse complement strand
TGAAGACAGAGTTATCAGAGGTAGCCGCCCAGTTTGCTGCTGATTTCATCTCCGCCGGCTACACAGACTACTCTGCCTTCAAAGACGAGATCAAAGGCATGTTCTCCTCTACGATCACCTACGACATTGACTCTAAATCCTCCAGGGCTAACATCAACCATCTAGCCACTCGCAGAGAGCTAGACGCAATGGTTGAACCCCTAGGAGAGATCGTGCAAAAATATACAAATCAACTTCTCAAAGAAGCCCGAGCTTCCAACCAATTAATAAGAGACTGCACTTCAAAGCTCGTCAAAGAGGGTGACACCTTAAGATGTGAAATCTATCGCAGCATCTCTAAAATGAAGTGGGCCACAGAGATCGACATAAGCAGCGCTTCTGTGAATGCTGAGTTGGTGATCGAGAAAATAGAGAAGGCGGCTACCAGGATTCTGAGGCGATTGAAGAAGGCTCCCCTTACCACTTGCAAAGCAGAAGCCACCAAAATCTATGACGATCAAGGAGGTGATGACCTTGATCGTCATGAGGGGGAGAAAAAGACAGAGAAGAAAGCAGAAGAGCCTAAGAAGACAACCTCTGTCAAACCACTAAAGATAGTGGACTCTACAGCTGCCCTGTTCTCAAAAGATAAATCTCCAGAGCCTAAGGAGAAAGGCAAGGGTAAAACTGTAGAGGAGTCGCCACAGAAGGGGTCATGCTCTGAGACGCCAGAGGAGATAAATGAAGAAGAGTATGACGACCCAGATCTAGTTTGAGCGTTAAAGGCGTGTCTGGCAGAGGCACAAGCAAGAAAGGGCAGAGCCCCTATCCCCAGAGCTGGAGAAGGATATTCCTCCAAAATGGCGAAAGAGGAAATGTCCATGGGTACGTTCGACGCTCTGGTAGGAACTGTCAAGCCAATCCTACCAGAGGGGTCCACCCAGAGGCCGATACTAGAAGAAGAAGAAACCAGAATGCCAGAATCTGCCACAGTGGGAAGGGTTACTGAGATCCTTGAATCGATGAGCAAAATTCTGACGCAGCAAGTGCGCACAGAGCCTGTAACCACTGTGGAGGAGATTCTGCGGTGGCGTTACTCTGTCGTGGACACAGAGCCCCCTTACGATCCAGAGCTTACAAGAATACCCTCTGCCGTTGCAAAGTTCCACTTCTCAAAGCTCATAAGGCCACGCGAGCAGGTCTTCTCAGAGCACGTGATAACTTCTCTTGAAACCATATCTTCAAGGACTATGCTGAAGAAGACCGTGCTTTATGCTCAATATGTGGTGAAGAGGGATGATGGCAACCATTACACGTTCATAGATGCTGACCTCCACAACCTCTGTGTATTTGACCTTATCTTCTTGCACAAAATTCTTAACAAGTACATGGAGAGGAGGTCAAGCTATTCGA
>NW_020207916.1:0-1340 GCF_001531365.2 Cynara cardunculus var. scolymus | reverse complement strand
GTTTAACAATCTCCCCCTAAGTAATGAAATAACAAAGTCTAATCTAGGTACATGTGAAGAACAGACACTAGTCTAGAAGAAAAAACATCAAATTCCAAATTTTCATTGGATGATGAAATTTCTTTACAAAACTGGAAACAGATTACATATGGGCAAAATAAGCAAAAAATTCCATCTCATCACGGACTACCTGAGTATATCTCCCTGAAGCGCAAGAGTAGTCTTCTATAGGCAATGATCGTTGAAATTTCGTGAATGAGATGGCTTCCCTCTTCCCTTGGCACGTGGTTTATGCCCAGTCTTTCTCTAATATTTTTTTGAAACCATTCAAGTGTATTTGTTGAATACTTGAAGGCTTCAGTCAATTTGAAGAACTTTTTAACCCTAAACTCATTCTTGTAAACAAGCCCGAGTTCAGGTTGAGAAAGAACTGAAGCATAACGAATCTCCTGCAGGTCCTGGAAATCTTCATTTGGAGGAGCGTAGGATAATCTCTCAATGCCTAGCCTGAATACGATTTCAAAATTTGTCTTGGCTCTGAGCTCTATCAGGGACTCCATTGTCTTGACAATAGCTCTGTTCGCCATTCCAAATCGTATCCCATGATCTTKCCTTYGAGCAGTGTAGGCATATAACTCAATCAAGTCATATGGATTGAGGTTGATGAGGTCGTTCTCGTTGAACACGCTAACTACCCCATGGGCTCTCTCCACATTGAACTCGATGTAGAGTATGGCTCTGTTGGCAAATGACTTTATCTTCAAGTCTATGACTCTTCTTATTCCATCGTTCGAAAAGACAACATGTGGTGGTTGAGTAGTCTATCTTATGAAACGATAATGTAGAAGGTTCATAGATTCTGGTGATAGGATTGGAGGATTGGTTGACAGGCTTTCTTCGCGTTCTCGGTACATGTATTGATGGATATTTTCCATCATTATTGGTTCCCTGGGCGGCAATTGAGGTCTTCTCCTTAACGACTCCATGTTTTGAATTATTTCGTCCACCAGGCCTTGAGGAGGATTCCTTGAGGAAAAAGGAATGTCCACGTGCACCATGGGTCGTGTCTCGGCTGGTTGTGTTTGGGTAGTGGGTGAGTTTTCTTTGGTTGGTTAGGGTGAAAAAGGTTGGGTTGTTGTGGGTTCTGGTTGTTGGGGTGAAGAAGGTTAGGTTGTTGTGGGTTCTGGTTGTTAGGGTGAAGAAGGTTGGGGTGTTGTGGGTTCTGGTTGTGTGGAGAAGATGAAGGGTTGAGTTGTGCGAGGTGTTGGTGAAGGGGTTAAGGATAGGTTTGTTGTGGGTGTAGAAGGAAGAGGTTGGTTTTGTTGTGTTGGTGGGGTGGT
>NW_020207915.1:0-1393 GCF_001531365.2 Cynara cardunculus var. scolymus | reverse complement strand
TTCATAATCCTCAAACCAATATCATGGTTCCAACATAGGTTTATACTCAAAACCTTTTATTCTCAAGAACAATTTGTTCTCCCAAAACAGTTTAAAACTCTTGTTTTACTGTAAAGCTCTTTCAAACTGTTTTAAAAACCCGGATACTATTTAATTCTCTCCAAAACAGTGCAAACAATAGATTCAAACAACAACTTCTCAAGGCTGTTGAAGAACACAAATCTGTTTCATATTTATCAAAACCAGATTCCAAAATAACATCATAAAATTGTTAAAAACAGTTTATCATCTTAACCTCAAAACCAATATCAACTCAACAGAGGATATCATTTCCAAAACTGTTTTAAAGAAGTAAACTCTTCTTTATCTTTCCAACAATAACAGTAACACCTTTAAAACTATCAAAATARTTTTACCATCTTTTCTTCAAAACCAACATCAAAACCCATAATATATAATCAACAGAATTTATAAGACTCCCAACTTATAATTAACGGTAGTTTAAAAATCATAGTTTATACTCAATGGTAGTTTAAAAACTCACAGTTTATAAACAAAGGTAGTTTTAAAAGAAAACTCACCGTATCAAACAGCTTTCTTGATGAAAATCACACAACAAAAGCTTTATTCTTAACACAGAATCTTCAAGAATACCTTAACTCACACACAAGTTCTTTTCTAAGAGAGTGACAGTGATAAGGATAAACTTATCAAACTCTTCTTTAAATATCCTCACCTAGGCGGTGGAGGATTTTAATAATAAAACTTCAAAGGCGGTGAAAGCTTTTGTCCAATAGAAAAAACTTTGGGCGGTGGATTTTGTATTACAAAATTCATGATTTATTAACCATGAAGATATAATGATTTCACCCGAATAGCTTATCACAATAAGCACCACCTCATGTATGCTTCACCACATGCATACACGTATAAATCATTTATGCATGTCATCTTTTCACATATATGCATGTACAATATCACGTTCACATACATAGTTCATGCATTTCTACTTAGATATTCATATTTCACATAATCCACATAATAAACATGTATAAATTACCTCAACCCAGGTTATCTCGGACCTGGTTATAACATTTAATCTGAGGGAAAAGGGTTTCTGATGGGATAGGTTGATTGGGCGGGTGAATAGGAATGTTATCAGATCTAACTGAAGGAACGTGGGATTCCTCATCAGATTGATGTCGTTGATTCGCCATTAACCTGTAAAAAATTCTAAAAATATTAGAAACCATTTTATTCAAAAAAATACTACACAAAAAAAAACTCTAAAAAATTAAAACAATTAAAAAAATAGACACGGGAAAAAATAAAACTAAAAAAAAAAATAAAACTCAAAATAAAACAACTAAGACACGACACTTAGAAAAAAAAA
>NW_020207914.1:0-1334 GCF_001531365.2 Cynara cardunculus var. scolymus | reverse complement strand
GATGGACAAAGTGAAAGAACCATCCAAACTCTTGAAGATATGTTGAGATCTTGTGTCATCGACATCGGGGGATCATGGGAAGAACATTTGCCATTGATAGCATTCTCCTACAATAATAGTTATCACTCCAGCATCCAAGCGGCACCTTATGAAGTCCTATATAGAAGAAAATGCCGAACACCATTATGTTGGAATAAGGTAGGTAAAAACACAGTTGACAGGTCCCAAGATTGTGCAAGTAACGTCTGAAAAGATTGAACAGATTCGAGCAAAAATCAAAATTGTCCAGGATCGACAGAAAAGCTATGCCGACAAACGAAGAAAATTGTAATATTCGGGTTATTTTATTAGATTTAATAATTTAAATCTTTATGTTTATATGAATATTTTATGTAGATGTGTGTGGGTGTGGGTGATGTAGTTATGTTAGCCGACCTTTGAGGGGCGGCCTATGTTTATCTGAATATTTTATGTAGAAGTGTGTGGGTGTGGCTGACGTAGTTATGTTAGCCGACCTTTGAGGGACGGCCTATGTTTATCTAAATATTTTATGTAGAAGTGTGTGGGTGTGGATGACATAGTTATGTTAGCCGACCTTTAAGGGGCGGTCATACACTTACTATAAATAGCAAGTGTATGTGAAAGAAAAAGAAGCTTAGCACACCTTTGAAACACTTTATATATTAGGAAAGACTCCTTGGTGAATCCTACGGATTGGCAGAAAAAGAAGAAGAGAATTCAAAGCTAGGATATCTGATTTCTAAGGTGAGTGTATTAAAGCTTTGAGTATAAATTGTTTACATACAATTTAGTAGTATTTGGAACTGGTCATTATGAATATAATAGGTATGTGGATTAACTATATATGGACAATAAACTGTTCAAGTGTAGTCCGGACTTAATTATAAGTCTGGTTAATTCAACCAGAGGCTCTGGTTGTGAAGTCAGAAGCTCTGGAAGAGAGACCAGAGGGGCTCTGGTCCAGTATGTTGAAATATATTATGTCTGGTTAGTTAAACCAGAGGCTCTGGTCGTGAAACCAGAAGCTCTGGAAGAAATACCAGAGGGGCTCTTGTAGAGAGACCAGAGGGGCTCTGGTCGAGTATGTTGAAATATATCCCAAGTCTGGTTTGTTAAACCAGAGGCTCTGGTCATGAAACCAGAAGCACTGGAAGAGAGACCAGAGGGGCTCTGGTAGAGAGACCAAAGGGGCTCTGGTCGAGTATGTTGAAATATATTCTAAGTATGGTTTGGAAGCAGAGGCTCTGGTTGTGAAACTAGAAGCTCTGGAACAGAGTCCAGAGGGGCTGTGGTAGAGAGACCAGAGGGGCTCT
>NW_020207913.1:0-1385 GCF_001531365.2 Cynara cardunculus var. scolymus | reverse complement strand
TGATCTTTACGTTTTAGTACTTTCCGTTCAGGAAGTTGCATAATAGGATCAGCTGCTAAAATCATAAAGAATTCAGATGGACCTTCAAGTAGAGATTGTAATATCATTTCTCCTTCCWTCAATCTTTCAATGAAATTCARGAWTCTATCTCTCCATTGATTGTAGTCTCCTCGAAATAATACTGGTGGCTTGGTATCAGTACCAATTGCCATTGCTTCTTTTGAACTCATCTTCGTAGTATGAAAAATTAGGATCWACTGCAGTTCAAAGTTTGAATTTAAAAGATCWGTTTACAAAAAAAATATTTGATAAAATGTAAACTGTAATATGCACACATTCAACACTTGGAAATAAAGCACACAAATTGTCCGGATTAGTAATCCGCACAATGTTGTCCGGTTTGGAAGTCCAATCAACTTTTCAATAAGACCAAGTTATCCGGATTATGAATCCGGGCAACACACAAATGTAAACCGCACAAGATTAAGATATGTCCAAGTATACACCGCACAAATTTATAAAAGTCAAACTCTTAAACCGATCAAAAGAATTCAAATCACACTCTTAAAATCAAATTCAAACACCGTTCAAATGAATACCGTTCAAGATATACGATTGTAGAAATAAACCGCTCACTTACCAAGCGGATTCTAAACCGCACACTTACCACACTGATTTGGTCAACCCGGTCAATATCCGTTCATGATACTAAGTTCTTACCAGCCGGATACTTAAACMGCTTACTAAACCTTTCAAGTGTTGCACGGTTTATCAACTAATCCRCACAAGTTATCAYCGGTTTACTAGCCGGATTAGCTAAACCGCTCAAGATATCCTTCCAAGTGATGTCCGGTATTTCCTATAACAAAACAGCTCAAAAACACACGGAGATTAAACCGCACAAGTCTTAACCGGATAAAGCTTCAAAAAACATAAACTTTCATACTTTTTACCAAAAAATAGATCAAAACATGAAAATTTATGAGTTTTTATGAACTTTTTCCAGAAAGCTAAAAATCGAATTTAGACATTTTAGCCTTAAAAACTTGTGTAAAATGCAAAATGGTGTGAATCAAAGTTGTTTGAAATACAAAACCGAAACTAGCGATACAAATCTTTATCACTAACACTCAAAATTTGAACAAATTTGGCACAAAAACCAATCCGGTCAAAAAAATATCAAGAATAGTGAAGAACAGTGAAGAATCAGATCAAAAAAATCTTAAAAAATTCGTGCAAAATGTGTAAAATGGATATCTTCAAATCCAAACTGCTGCAGCTTGYTCTGATACCAATTGAAAAGTCCAGATTTCATACGAATCTTGAAGAAATCTTCATTAAATCTCAAGAACAGAATATGAATTCAAGATAGATTGGAGAGAGAG
>NW_020207912.1:0-1393 GCF_001531365.2 Cynara cardunculus var. scolymus | reverse complement strand
AACAATATGTGCTTCTAGGTTAATACATTCTTCATTTTGTTCATACATACAAAAACCATAAGCCATCATGAGGTTAGAGTTTGCTCATATGTATTTCTCACATTAAACAACTATGTTCAAATCTTTTCTAGATCGCGATTTAATTTTAGTTCAGCTTTCAGACATTGGTTAACATGATAAAAGGGTGTCATAGATTGTAATGTTGTAAGAATGGCTAGCAATAGTGTGCATGACAAAGATWAAAAKACAATAAGAACAAGAATTATTAGATTTCATGTCTAGTATTGGTGATAGAAAGGCACTTCAATCTCAAACAAGCAATGCAAATCAAGAGTTGATAAGAGAATAAAAAGAGAGGCTCTTGCATGCACTCTTTCTAAGTAGATAAGGATGGCTTGCCTCATTCCAAGTCAGGTGATAGAATGTAACACCTAGTTTGGTTTATGAGGTGATCATTCCATGGATAACTTTGGCAGKCCCTTCTTTCTCATGTTACACCTTTATATTTCTTGATAATAATTTTCATTGTAGATGATCAGTTGAAGCCAGAAAATGACAAGATCGGTTATAACATGAAGACAAGAGTACTCTWCTACTCTTTTGTGTACGTTGACATATCATCAAGTATTTTAGATTGGTGCAACACCCCTAGTCTTTCAGTTTTTTACCCTTGTTCCTAAATTACCATGTACATTGCAAAGAAATTAAATCGAATTCGATTGTTTCATTACATATCTCCAGTGGTTGCCTCCTTTAAGTAAACGATTCATCGCAGTTGGTTTCATAGAGCAGAAGTGCGCCCTCAAACTCTTTCATSTCTTTATAAGCCCAAATGAAGTACTAATCTMGTTTAGTTTGTATGAATGGAAAATCACACATGATTAGAGGTTTGAGTATGGTAGTATGTATTTCTAAGTGTTCAGGTTAAATGAGAGGAAAATTGCTAAGAAATCAAAATAAGAGAAAATCAAATGGAAGGTTGCTATATTGATTGAAAATTGGAAATGATTTTAGCTTTCAAGAGGCTAGTCTATCCARTAYAGGGCCCAGGTAATTTTTTCCATGCCTTTTCCCTACTGCTCTCCTCTAATTTATACTCGGATCCCCCAACAACTTAGTCAYGAAATTCCTTAATACCCCCTTCCTAGCAGAWGTAATATTCCCYCACCACCGTCCTGACAAACATATATTCCGCAATGCTGGTTACCCCTCTTTGTGCGTGTTTTCCTGTAATAGGTTAAAATTATAGCAGGATGTGTAACCATAATCTAGTATGTGTATGAAGCTACTCATATCTAGCAGTTTTAATTGCATGGATAAGTTCTATAAATGTACTAGTCGATATGGCTAGAGTCATACTAGAAGAAAGAACCCTCAAAAGATTTTAACAACA
>NW_020207911.1:0-1393 GCF_001531365.2 Cynara cardunculus var. scolymus | reverse complement strand
GTAGTGGATATGATGGCCCTAATTCTCGTTAAGAAGTCCGATTGGGTCAAAATGACACCAACTAGGTCATAAATAGTCTCATTAGACCCTGATGCGTTTAATGGGGTTCTTTTTTCGTAACGAGTCTAATTGGGTCAAAAAGACACTAAATGGTCATAGTTAGTCAAACTAGTTGTTAATACGACTAGTTGGGTAGATTGTGTCTTAAGTGTCCTTGATGGGTCCATGTACACTCATTGGGTACATTGGGCCTATTTAGTTATAATCAAGTCATTTGGATCAAAATAACAATAAATGGGTCATAATTAATCTGATTAGACCCTAGAGGGTTAATAGGCCCATTTATCCATAAGGATTCTAATTGGCCCAAAATGACACTAATTGGGTTTTTTTTAGTTTGATCAGACCTTAATGGGTATGATGTGCTAAATTCGTCAGAAGTAGTCTAATCAGACATTAATTGGAGTGATTGAGGGTACATTTGGTGGTAGTGGATATGATGGGCCTAATTCTCGTTAAAAAGTCCGATTGAGTCAAAATGACATCAACTAGGTCATAAATAGTCTCATTAGACCCTGATGCGTTTAATGGGGCCATTTCTTCGTAACGAGCCTAATTGGGTCAAAATGACACTAAATGGGGAATAGTTAGTCTAACTAGTTGTTAATACGACTAGTTGGATAGAATGTGTCTTAAGTGTCCTTGATGGGTCCATGTACACTCATTGGGTATATTGGGCCTATTTAGTTGTAATCGAGTCATTTGGATCAAAATGACAATAAATGGGTCATAATTAATCTGATTAGACCCTAGTAGGTTAATAGGCCCATTTATCCACAAGGATTCTAAATGGCCCAAAATGACACTAATTGGGTCATTTTTAGTTTGATCAGACCTTAATGGGTATGATGTGCTAAATTCATCAGAATTAGTCTAATCAGACATTAATTAGAGTGATTGAGGGTCTATTTGGTGTTTGTGGATATCATTGCCCTATTTCTCCTTAAGAAGTCCAATTGCTTCAACACGACTCAAACTAGGTCATAATTAGTCTTTTTAGACCCTAATGGGTCTGATGGGCCCAATTCACCATACGTAGTCTAATTGGGTCAAAATGACCCTAAATGGACCATATTTGGTTTGTTCAAACCTTAATGGTTATCATGGGTTTATTTCTCCTATTCGAGTCTAATTGAGCCATAATGGTACCAAATGGTTCACAATTAGTATAATCAGATGTTCATGGGAGTAATTGAGGCGGAATGGGTCTTAACGGTCCTTAGTGGGTCCAAATGGTGGTAGTGGATATGATGGCCCTAATTCTCGTTAAGAAGTCCGATTGGGTCAAAATGACACCAACTAGGTCATAAATAGTCTCATTAGACCCTGATGC
>NW_020207910.1:0-1383 GCF_001531365.2 Cynara cardunculus var. scolymus | reverse complement strand
GTAACTAAAAGTTACGGAAGTTCTTTTTTCCCAACAATATTCTATTATGATTATTGGCATACAACTTTTTGTTTGAGGAAAATACCAAATACGAATAGGGACAGTGTTGGCGGCAGACGTACATAGTAAGCTAGAGCGTTTTTGCTACTTTCTTTTTGAAAAAAAGGTAGGTGTGTAGTTTAATTCCAATGCATATGCACCCCACTCACACACACCCTTCTCTGATGCCCTACCACCAATGCACCATCGACCACAATTCATCTTCTTCTATCGCCTCTCATCCTACTGGACACCATCGTCTTGGACATCCCAAGGAAGAGAAGCTTTTTGGTGCCAATTGGGCACCCGTTTTGACAGTTGCCAACAACAAAACCAAATTGTAAGGTGGCCRGTAAACATCCTAGTGAACAATAATATAATATAATTCAATATTTCATGACTAGATTAATAAGATGAACTGGTTACTTTATATCATCATCTTCTCTAGTATATTTGTATAGTCATTCCTAAGAGTTTGCATAAGCCTAATGAGGAAAAAGAACCATCGTAAATAAACTGCATATGAAGACTGATTGAATCTTTAGAAGAAAGTGGT
The DNA here is from genome assembly GCF_001531365.2 of Cynara cardunculus var. scolymus. NCBI lineage: Eukaryota > Viridiplantae > Streptophyta > Magnoliopsida > Asterales > Asteraceae > Cynara > Cynara cardunculus. The sequence continues at coordinate 788 of NW_020207910.1, read as the reverse complement.
AACGAATCTTGAAAGAGATGGGTGGAGACATGTGGAGAAGACAAATGGGGATGGCCTCCCATAGCCGGTGATAGGCGAGGGGATGAAGGTGGAAGCGATGTCATATGGAGGGCATAGAGGTTACTTTCTTTTTTCCTTTTCTTAAATGTTATTACAGTTTATACATATGATTTAAAAACTTGTATAATGCTTCTTTAGCAAAAAAGAGAAAAAGACCAAAATGTCCCTAACAAGACTAGCATGTGGGACACTTAAAAGCAACTAACGAATGTTAGCATCGGGAATGAAACCCGTAACAAAATTCAAATCACAAGGTTATTGTTATGATTATTGAAGTCGATAAACGCAAATTAGTTATCTTTCAAATTACGACGTTTTTTTAATAGTTTGCAACCAAATTCTTTCGTTTTTCCAGAAAAATAATAATTTTTAATTTTAAAATAAAAACCAACAGCAGAAAACCAATCTTCAATCCACAATCGATTCTCACTCCAACTCCCCCAAACCCATCGATACAATTCTTCTTTGTGGCGATTTAATAAGATAGAAAGTAATCTATACTATATTATAAAGCATTTGATAAAAACTATTAAAAATTGTTTTTATGCATGAATATTGTTTATTGATGCATATTACTTAAAATTCAAGATTACAAGTAAATTATACGTAAGTACAACTTATTAAAGCTTCATGTTTGAATTCCTGTAACTAACTACTGATAAATATAATCAAATAAAAGATAAACATCTCATTTTAAAATATAAAAAATCTAAAATAGAATTAGGATA
>NW_020207909.1:0-1394 GCF_001531365.2 Cynara cardunculus var. scolymus | reverse complement strand
CCAGAGGGCTCGGATAACTTCGTAGTCTTTTGTGATGCATCACATCAAGGCTTAGGTTGTGTATTGATGAAAAGGGATAAAGTAATTTTCTATGCATCAACTGAAAGTGCTTGAAAAGAACTATACTACACACGACCTTGAGTTGGGAGCAGTGATGTTTGCACTTAAAATATGGAGGCATTATCTCTATGGCACAAAATGTACCATTTACACGGATCATAAAAGCATTCAGCACATCCTTGACCAGAAAATGTTGAATATGAGACAAAGAAGATGGGTTGAATTGCTTAGTGATTATGACTGTGAGATTAAATACCATCCGGGCAAAGCCAATATTGTGGTATATGCTTTGAGCCGGAAGGAAAGTATAAAGCCAACAAGGGTGCGGGCTTTGGGAAACATGGTAAAAACTAGTCTGAAAGCTCAAATCCTAGAGGATCAAAAGGAAGCTATAAGGAAGGAGAACTTAAAGGATGAAACCCTCCATGGCATAGAGTCCAAATTTCAGATGGAGTCTGATGGGGTGTGTTATTTGGGAAATAGAATTTGGGTACCTAGGATTGGCAATCTTAGATCAATTATTTTGGACGAAGCTCATCGGTCAAAGTATTCAATACACCCAGGAGCAGACAAAATGTATAAGGATTTAAAAGCATACTACTGGTGGCCTGTAATGAAGAAAGACATTGCACTATATGTAAATAAATGCGTAACTTGTGTAATAATTAAGGCTGAACATTAGAAACCTTCTGGTCTGCTCCAGCAGCCCGAAATTCCTCAATGGAAATGGGAGCAAATATCAATGGACTTTGTAACTAAGCTACCCCGATCAGGAAAAGGGCATGATGCCATTTGGGTGATTGTGGAACGTTTGACAAAATCTGCTCACTTTTTGCCAATTAGGGAGGAATATAAGATGGAGAAGCTAGCTCAGATTTATATAAGCGAAATTGTCGCTAGGCATGAAGTGCCTATTTCTATCCTATCGGATAGAGATAGTCGCTTTACATCAAGATTTTGGCAATCGTTTCAGCAAGGAATGGGTACTCGTCTAGACTTGAGCACTTCTTTTCATCCCCAAATGGATGGACAAACCGAGAGAACCATAAAAACCCTGGAAGACATGTTGCGGGCCTGTGTTTTGGAATTTGGTGGAAGTTGGGACACGCATCTTCCTTTAGTGGAATTTGCTTACAACAACAGTTACCATACTAGCATTCAATGTGCGCCTTATGAAGCCTTATATGGGTGCAAATGCAGATCCCCATTATGTTGGTTAGAAATTGGTGATAAACAATTAACTGGACCCGATATTATCCAAGAAACCACCGATAAGATCGTGGTAATCAAGGATCGACTCAAGGCTGCTAGGGATCGACAGAAAAGCTATGCTG
>NW_020207908.1:0-1395 GCF_001531365.2 Cynara cardunculus var. scolymus | reverse complement strand
AGATAAACTTGAAATCCAGCTGTCGATTTGTCATCTCCAGCTGTCTTTCAGGGAATGATGATTCAACCTTATCCTTATATCTTCATCGTATGCCTCTGGTTGAATTGCTGAAGAAAACTCTAAGTGTTGCTGACCAGAGGGCTGATGAAGATGCTCTTTCCATCGCATTTCTGGTTGTTCATCGACCCTCTGGTTCTTCTCAAGACTTAGTCAATTCTTTCTTAATGTCTTCATCGGTCTTCTGGTTCTTCATCACTTATTGTTCTTCATTACTTTTACACTTATAAATTATGGGGTCTAACAATATCCACCTAAGTAATGAAAGAACAAACATAAACTAATCTAACAATTTTGAAGAACATAGACTAATCTAAAGAAAAGCATCAAATTCCAAATTTTCATTGGATGATGAATTCTTACAAAACTGGAAGCAAAAGACATTTCATATTAAGGCAACAAAAAATTTTAAACTCCATTCATGATCTACCTTGAGATATATCCCAGAAGCACAGAAGCAGTGTATCGGTTGAATACTTGAAGTTCTGCCCAGCCTCCCTCTGATAACCTTCTGAAACCACTCAAGTGTATCGGTTGAATACTTGAAGGCTTCAATTAGTCTAAAAAATTTCTTTGCCCCAAACTCATTCTTAAAGACAAGTCCAAGCTCGGGTTGAGTTAAGACGGAGGAAGATCTCTTCTCCTACAGTACAGGAAAGTCTTCATTCGGTGGGGTGCAGGAGAGTCTTTCGATACCCAATTGAAGAGCAATTTGAAAATCACTCTTGGCTCTGTGCTTTACCAGGGTCTCCATCATCTTCACTATCACTCTGTTTGCCATCCCAAATCTTATTCCTTGATCCTGTCTCTGAGTTGTGAACGCATAAAGGTCGATCAAGTCGTAGGGGTTGAAATTGATCAAGTCATTGTCATTGAAGACGCGGACCTGACCATGAGCTCTCTCCACCATGTACTCGATATATCTAATAGCTCTATTGGCGAAGGTCCTCATATTGATATCCATTACCATCCTTATCCTATCGTTTGAGAAGACAACTTGTGGTGGTTGGATAGTCTGTCTAACGAACAGATGGTGTAGGAGGTCCATGGATTCTTGCAATAGAACTGGAGAATTGAGAGACAAACTTTCATCGGGATCGTGGTATAGATATTGACAGATGTTCTGTATCATGATGGGTTCCCAGGGAGGTACCTCTGGACGTCTCCTTAGCGACTCTATATTCTCGATTATTTCATCGACTAGGCTCTACGGAGGGTGCCATGATGAAGATGGAATGTCCGCTTGCACCGTGGTTGGTTTGATTGGGGGTTGAGTTTGGGTAGTGGGTTGTATATCGGTTGGCAATGGGATGGTTTCTTGGGTTGGCTCATTTTGGG
>NW_020207907.1:0-1395 GCF_001531365.2 Cynara cardunculus var. scolymus | reverse complement strand
TTCAGTGAACCAATCATTTTATTGAAATAGCTTATTAGAGAAAATATTACAAGTGATTACAATTGGTTTTGGTAGGCTTAAAACATAGAAGCTATACATTGAAAGAAAAGATAAAAGTTATACAAGGTTTTACAAGATTGAAAGATTTTCTAATCTAGATTATCGAAGTTGATGTAGTCAGGAACATCTTCTCCTTGAATCTTTCTTCTGAGCATTTTTCTTTCAAATCTAGCGGTCCATCATCTCTCCATAGAGATCTTTGTTTAGCCAAGTTCGAAGATACACAAGGTGATCTATTGGGCAGAGATGGAACTCAGACACTCTCTAAAACCTGTACTGACCATCATAGTCAATGAACATAAGTCCATATTCGGGTTTCATATGCACTGTGCTAGGAATGAAGGGTCCCCTTTCAGGAAGTGATAGATTCAACATTGAGATATTTGTCTTCTTTCTATCCTTGAAGAGCTCATCCTTTGAGAATTTTGTTTCATGCTCGTTCCAATGGGATGAACCTTTTTCATCATTCCATGTTCGCTGACTAAAAGATTGAATCTTGTTTCATTAAGAGTTTTTGTAAACATATCAGGTAGTTGGTACTCAGTGGGTATGAAGTGAAGTTCAATATCACCATTCATAACATGATCTACGATAAAATGTTATCTGATCTCTATATGTTTGGTCTTAGAGTGAATTACATGATTTCTTGCAATGACAATGACACAGGTGCTATCGCAATAGATAGGGATCTTAAAGAGCTGAAGATCATAATCACTGAGCTGATTTTTTCATCCAAAGAATTTGGGCACAACAACTTTCAGCAGCTACGTATTCAACTTCAACAGTTGATGTGGACACTGAGTTTTGATTTTGGCTTGTCCAGCTCACCAACTTTCCACCAAGAAGCTGACAGCCTCCTGTGGTTCTCTTTTTATCTATCTTGCAACCTGCAAAATCACTATTTGCATAACCGATGAGGTCGAAACCTGAGTCTTTGGGATAACAAAGGCCCAAATTAGGAGTACCCTTCAAATATCTGAAGATGACTTTCCGAAAATCAGATGGGATTCTTTGGATTCATAATRATATCTTGCACATAGACAGGTACAATACATGATATCATGTCAGCTAGCTATAAGATACGACAAGGAACCGATCATTCCTCTGTAAGTGGTAACGTTCACATGTTTCCCATTTGGGACATTGTTCAGTGTGAGAAGAGGAGCCATGGGAGTTTTCATACATGAACTATTGGTTAGGTCAAATTTCTTCAACATATCCATGGCATAATTACTCTGACTAATTTAAGAGGTATGGGTTTGTCCTTTGTGTGTAGGAGGACCAACTAATCTTGTTCAAGAAGATTCATTTGATCGCTGACACTAGAATAACGCT
>NW_020207906.1:0-1379 GCF_001531365.2 Cynara cardunculus var. scolymus | reverse complement strand
ATATGTATTATTATATTAAATTTGCGAAATTATTTTCTTGTATATCGATATATATTATTGAATACATAGTTTTTTAATATATAATATAAAATTCATTTTTTGTGATTTGAAATCATCATCTCTAAACATTTCCTTTTTCCAGATGATATACACTGAACACTTTCCTTTTCTTAATTACTTCACTTTCAATTCCAAGCTGCCACGTCTTACATTCATCATATATATATATATATGGATGTATCCATCATACTCTCATAATCATTCAACTACAAACATCAACATATCTTCTGAGTTTCTGGATATTTAATCAATTTCTTTAGGGTTCTAACTGATCCATGGAGTCTGCCGGAGGTAGCAATCATCAGAATAATGGTAGAGAGGTTTTGGTAATGGTTGAAGGTGCAGCGGTGTGTTTTTTGTGTGAAACAAGTTTCGGATCGATAAAACACGTTTATACTCACATTACGGCTGATCACTCCGATAGTGAATGGAAGGCGTTTCTTGCTGTGCAGAACACGACCGCCATCAACGTCGGTGGAAACGGACAGAATCTTGAGCCTAAGGTGGTTGATATTACAAGGAAAGATTTATTTGGGTGTAAGCTGGTGAAGGGCAGGAGAGGTCGTCCGGGGTTAAAAGCAGCGAATGATGGTGCGAAGATTGATAATGGTTCAAAAGAACTGGTGGAGGGTCTGCTGCTCCTGGCTAGGGGTCCTCCGGGACCGCCTAAGGAGGTCGACGCCCAGACGAAGATAGAAGCTTTGACGACCGGTGGATGCATGGTGGGTCATGATCGTCCGTCTATTGCTGAACCAACTGTTGCACTTGAAATACAGGCTCAAGATTCTGATATCAAGGGTGAATGCATGGTGGATCATGGTCATCCGTCTATGGCCGAACCACAGAGGTTGATACAGGCTGCATTTGCAGATTTCAAGGGTGCTTACACGGTGGTTCATGATTTTGATCTGAATGAAGAGCCTTCTTCCACCGCCATGGAAGATGAAGATAGAAGCATGCAGACAAAGCAATGAGATCCGTTGTTAGCTTTATATAATGTAAAGTGATCCACTTTGTTTGATTTAATAAAAACAGAATAAGCATCTAAATTGATTAGGTTCCAAACCCTTCAAAGAATTACTATATTTCGTTTACTTAAAATCGACGCAAGGGCTTTAATTTCTAGCCCCTCGGTGCAGCGAAAACCCTAAATCCATGGTATTTGATTTCAATTAACTTGATCGTTTGTGTTTTAAATTCTCTAAAGGGGGCGTGCTGAGTGGCATGCATGAATAGGAGTGGGGGCAAAGTGGTGGTGCGTGGGGGTACGGGACGGTTGGCGTGTGGCTAGGGGTGTTGGGGAGGGGATTGGGGGTTGT
>NW_020207905.1:0-1392 GCF_001531365.2 Cynara cardunculus var. scolymus | reverse complement strand
CAGGTGAAAAGGTATTCACTTCCTGTTGTGTTCTCCCAAGTGGGTTACATTTGTCTGGTTTTACTAAACCATATTTTCTGTAACCACCTTGAATGTTTTCCTGGACARTGTATTTTTGGTCCCTTTAAAATATATAATATATTAGGTCCGGCCCCTACGGTTTGAAAGTTTGTGTTCCGCCCCTCCCTGGGACCAAGGTCACACTCCTTTTAAAAACAAGAAGCAGCATGCATATCTAGACGAATATATTTTATAATTAAGCTTCTAAAAGAAGCATTTTTCTGTTGCACTTTTTGTTATGCTTGGAGCAAATCATCTCCTTATTTGAAATTACTATTCTTTCTCTCTCTTTTACCTCTGGTTCCTGCACATCCGATAGATTCCATAATAATAGCAGTCTTTTTGTTAAGAAAGACACTGAAGAGAGGTTTCTCATTTATAAGATGTCTTTTGAGCAAAAACATATCCATAACTAAATACCGGTCGTTTGTGAAAGATGAGATCATGAAAGTAAAATTCACTGTTCATGTTCCAACATATTCAGCTGATTTCTTGACTGTGTTACTTATTTAGAAAAAAAAGAGTGAAGCATTGAAAAACCCCATGAATTTTCTCGTTTTAAATGATTAAGATCTTGATTTTTTTAATGAATAAATCATTCAACTTTCTCGTTTTAAATGATTAAGTTCTTGATTTTTTTTAATGAATAAACCATTCAACTTTCTCATTTTTAATGATTAAGTTACTGAACATTTTTAAACCGTCTATATGTACTCCACCCTAGTCACCCATCATCGTTTGCTTGCCATCACCACCCATCACCTTCTTTGTCTTGATTCCCTCTTTCTCATCTGTTTATTTTTTGTCTTTCAATTCTCCATCTTTTTTTGATTTATATATACATACTCCATTAAGTTATTGTAAAAAAGGGATGATGGAAAACAAAAAAAAAAAAAAAAAATTCAAAAAGAGGAAGACTGATGGTAGGGGAAACAACGGCAATCAATGGTATGGAGAACGGATGACGATTAGGGGGGGAAAGGAGGCAAGGGGGATGTTGGGTGCAAAGGTTTTGAATGGTGTAGGGTTTGGGAAACATAAAACTGATTCAGATTATTTTCCTTCAAAACATTTTTATCGATTACTAGAAAGGTACTCGCACAATGCAGCGAGATACATCTTGAGTTTAATATTTCATTTTATTCTTTATCTCAGTCGATGTTATAATATGGTCTTACATGATTTAAAAAAAAACGATGATGTTTTTATTTTTGAATAAAATATAAATTTGAAGATATCATAAAAATTTGACAAAAATATATTGATATTGGTATTAAATTAACTATTTAAAATTCCCCATTTTTTGTGTAACTTTTTAATTCAATTTTTTTT
>NW_020207903.1:0-1396 GCF_001531365.2 Cynara cardunculus var. scolymus | reverse complement strand
ATTCTTTATCGCACAAGACTTAGACGATGATCATAGCTTCTCCGGACAAGCCTTGAGCGATGAGCACTTATTTTCACTCAAAACATTATCAAAATTCATCTAAGTCCAWGGTTATCGCTCAAACCGAGTTACCAAATTTGCATTCTATCCGATGAGAACACTTTATCGCTCAGTTCTTCAAATCTTCATTGGGCAATGAGCACCACTTCATCGCTCAATGAATAAAAATTCAACAGGCAATGAGGAAAGCATTATTACAGTTTAAGCCCAGTTCAACTATGGATCCATCAAAACATAAAAATTAAACATATAACCTCAAAAGTAATGATCTAGAATGGTTTAAATTCACCCAAATGCTAATCTTGTAGCATTGAATTGATTAAAAACATTAAGCATGAGGTGAATTTCAATCTGTTAAGCCCAAAAATGTCAAACATGAAGATGATGAAGGATGCGATGCTGTTTCTTTGAAAAACAATATTAAATCTTGAGTCTGTTGCTGAATCGAACAATCGTATTGAAAATAATAATCCGATTATGCTCTGATTCCAAATGTAAATCCCAATACTCAACAACAAATCAAGAATAAATCTAGATAGAGATTGAAAAAGTAGATGAAGATCATAAAGAACCGGCCAACTTCCATTATTATAAAGTAAAGCTACAAACTCTCAATGCTCTCAGACGACTCTCATGTGAATTATAAAATGACTGAAGGAATGAACAACATTCTAATCTAAGTCCCATGTCCCTATTTATAGGTGACATTTACATCTTAAGCCCAATAGCCCTTAACCCAAATATAATGGATATTACAATACAACACAATAAAAGAACTTTATAAAACGTTAAAAACTTAAAGACAATTTTTGTCCTAACATACGTCCACTATGATCTTTGCCAAACACTATAGTGAGGGCATCAGTGCACTGATCAGGCCTTATGGATCCTTCCGTAAGCTCCTTTTCACGACAAATCTATACACAAAATTGGGTAAAAAGATGAGTTAAGTTTGATTTAAAATTAACATACTTGCTTTAGTAAAAATCAGATTACTAGGAAGTTTCATGCTTCTTACAACTTCATTTGCTACATTCCTAACATCATCATCTTCGTTTCACGTGTTTTCCTCCATATGAAAGATCGGACATGAATATCATCTTCATCTTCAACAAGTTCTTGATTCTTGACCTAGTGTTTCATCAAATACACACTAGTTAAATAAACAGAGACAAAATAGCAGCCATTAAACCAACCCAGAATATAGCATGTCTGCAAACATCGGAACAGAGACTAAAACCCAAAAACATTATACTCAACCACCATAAACTATAGCATTGTGGACTTACTAGCTTTTCTCTTAGTCCCGAGTATCCCAAACGTCCCAACCAATGTG
>NW_020207902.1:0-1396 GCF_001531365.2 Cynara cardunculus var. scolymus | reverse complement strand
CTTCTTTTACAAAAGCTTCCATTGCGAACTTAATCAGTTTTGCCACAAGTATGCTGTAACACCCCAAATCCACATATTGCATATAACACATATTTCATATATAGAATACATGTTTTCCCCACATAGGTCATTGATACAAGAGTCTGTAATATAAAATACACAACCCAAAAATTTCAAAAGTACATGCTCTAGCATCCTAGCATCTATGCCTCCAAAACAGCTAAGCATATAGAGAAACAATTCACATAATACCCTTTCCCTTATAATCATTACCTGCACACATAATTTAAATACACGAAAATGAGGGTTAGAGATGAATGTCTAGTGAGGTTCCCTTTTATGTAATGCAGGGTGAGGATCACCAAAACGTTTATTTCAAATCATTCATCTTATGAAGTAAAATTAAAAATATACTGCCTCGATCCATCGGACCTCTGGTTTCAAGCAACACTTAGAAAATATTTCGACACAGGACCAGAGCCCCTCTGGTCTCTCTTCCAAAGCTTCTGGTTTCACGCTACACTTAGAATATAATTCGACATTTAGGACCAGAGCCCCTCTGGTCTCTCTTCCAGAGCTTTTGCTCTTCACAACCAGAGCCGCTGGTTGTACTAACCAGCACTTCTGACTCATTTAACTTAAAAAGATAAACTTTCAATCAATAAGATAGCCTTTTTCATAAAACGAGTAATTTATAAAAAGGTCATGTTTGACCAGAGCCTCTGGTTGTACTAACCAGAGCTTCTGGTTCAAAAGACAAGACCAACCAGAGCCCCTCTAGTTCAACGTGTAAGTCAACCAGAGCTCCTCTGGTCTGTTTTTCATAAAAAGGTTCTAAGTATAAAACTCCTTTTCTTAAAACTTCAAAAAAACATGATTTTGACATAGAAGCTCTTATCAATAAATACAAAACCTTTAATCCACTTAATATGTATAGTAAAAACTTGCTCATCCTCAAAATAAATAACCAAAATCCTCTGGTCCAATGATGAGAACCAACCAGAGCTCCTCTGGTTCCTCATGAAAATATTCATTTTAAAACAATAAATAAAAGCACTAAGCTTGCTTCTCAAAGATATAAAACTTATTTTCCAAACTCATAAATTCCTGAAAGATTTTGCAAAATGAATTAGTATCCAGTATCCTTTGATTCTATTATGAGGGTCAATCAGAGCCGTTCTGGTCCTTGCAAGGTATAACCAGAGCTCCTTTGTTTTCTCATAATCAATGCTTTTACCCAAAGCATCAACAGTCACGAATTATATTATCTCCAATACCATCACATCATTACCATCATTTCTACTAAAGACAACATCTCTAAATCCTCAAATCACCAAGAAGTGAGAACTCCAATCTGTTGTAACTCTAATAGTTATCATGGTAAGAGTTAGGCAAT
>NW_020207901.1:0-1397 GCF_001531365.2 Cynara cardunculus var. scolymus | reverse complement strand
ATTCCCAAAGCGTGATATCCAAATCCTTTCCTATAAACACAAAATCCCCTTATCATTGTTTACCATGGGGGAAATCATTTTACCCATTCTTTCCCCTTTGAAATGGTTTTTCTTATAGCTTCTTCTTGATACTTCAAAGTTTCACTGTGAAGATCCGGAATTAAATTTATTCTCATTGCAGTAGCTTTGATCGTACAACTTCTTTCCTTTCTACTCAGGGCGTCAGTTACCACATTCACTTTCCCCAAATGATAAAGAATCTCCCAGCCATAATAATTAACTTGTTCAATCTACCGTCGTTGCTGCATATTCAACTCTTTCTTGCTGAACAAATGTTGACGTCTCTTACGATCTATAAAAATCTAACATTTCGTTCGTAATAAATAATGCCTCCAAATGTTTAAGGCGAATACTACAGCCGCAAGCTCAATGCCATGAGTCAAATATTAGTTTTCATGATCCTACAATTCTCTGGATACATAAGAAATGACTTTTCCTCTATGCATCAATACACAACCCAAACCCATATTTAAAGCATCAATGAAAACCATAAAGTCTTCAGATCCTTTTGGTAACGATAACACTGGAGCACTGCAAAGACGGTCTTTTAATAACTAAAAGGCTTTATGCTGATCCTCTTTCCACTTAAACTTAACATTCTTCCAAGTTAACTAGGTCAGTGGTGCAGCGATTCTTAAAAAATCTTGAATAAACTTCTGATAATAACCTGCTAACCCCAGAAAACTACAGATTTTAGTCGGAGTTCTTGGCACCTCCCATCTTTTAATTGGTTCAATCTTGGTAGAATATACTTTTACCCCTACCTCGTTGATAAATGGAAGGTGCTCATCTTTGGACAATTTAGCAAATAACTTTCTTCCCTTAAAAGTTCAAGGATCAAACGAAGATGTTCAACATGCTCTTCTTCATATTTAGAGTATATAAGGATATCGTCAATAAACAAAATAACAAATTTATCAAGATATTCGTTACATACTCGATTCATCAGATCCATGAATGCTACAGGAGCATTGGTTAGACCATTTCCTCCCATAGTTAATTGTGGAGTTCTCAACTGAGGACAATTCGTTCGAATAGCCAGTGAATTACATTGAAAACAACTTTGGGGAGCTGGACAATTTCTAGACAGATAACCTGACTCACCACATTGGTAACATTTTATTTGATCATGATTACAATCATCTTGATGAACTCGGTGATATCAGAGGCATGCTCTATCAATAGCACCTTGAACATGACGGCTTTCTATTTTTGCATACTTTGGCCCTCGGTAACCAGTCGAAAGCCCTTCCTACTTTCTCTTTTCAATCACTTTTTCTTCTCCATGCCTATTCTTATTCCTCTCGGTTGTTACGGTAGCGTCTACTGCTAGTGGA
>NW_020207900.1:0-1397 GCF_001531365.2 Cynara cardunculus var. scolymus | reverse complement strand
AGAAGGACGGCACCATGAGAATGTGTATTGATTACAGAGAACTCAATAAGGCAACTGTGAAGAACAAATATCCTCTCCCTAGGATAGACGACCTATTTGACCAACTGCAGGGAGCAAGTTGCTTCTCTAAGATTGACCTTCGCTCGGGGTATCACCAAGTTCGTGTGAGGGAGGATGATGCGTCGAAGAAAGCTTTTAGAACGCGTTATGGGCACTATGAATTCATGGTCATGCCTTTCGGTTTGACAAATGCACCCGCAGTATTCATGGACTTGATGAACCGAGTGTGCCGACCGTTCCTTGATAAATCAGTAATTGTGTTCATCGACGACATACTCGTTTATTCCAAGGATGAGACAGATCATGAGTAGCACCTTCGAGAAGTTCTCGAAATGTTAAGAAAAGAGAAATTGTATGCAAAATACTCCAAGTGCGACTTCTGGCTGAAAGAGGTCCAATTCTTGGGGTCACGTTGTCACTCTGGACGGAGTGAAGGTAGACCCATCCAAGATTGAGGCGATTATGAATTGGGAACCGCCAAAGAGCCCATCAGAAATCCGAAGTTTCTTGGGTCTAGCGGGTTATTACAGGAGATTTATCAAGGATTTCTCCAAGGTCGCTTCCTCCTTAACGGCTCTGAAAAGGAAGAATGTGAAGTTTATCTGGACTGAGAAGCAAGAGAATGCCTTTCGAACTCTCCAAAAGAAATTATGTGAAGCACCGATTCTCTCCCTGCCAGAGAGGTCCGAGGACTTCGTAGTTGTCCTGATGCAAAGAGGGAAGGTGATTGCCTACGCATCAAGACAACTCAAGGAACATGAGAAGAACTACCCCACCCATGATTTAGAGTTAGCCGCGGTGGTGTTCTCCTTGAAACTTTGGCGACATTACCTTTATGGTACTAAGTGCACACTTTTCACTGACCACAAGAGTTTGAAGTATATATTTGATCAAAAAGAACTAAACATGAGGCAACGACGTTGGCTTGAGCTGCTCAAGGACTACGAGTGTGAATTGCTATACCATCCGGGTAAGGCCAATGTAGTGGCAGATGCTTTGAGTCGAAAGGAGTACGGTAGTAGGACGAAAGTCGTGCTTACCAGGATCGACATAGTGTCCGGTCTGATCGATCGGATCAAGGTGGCACAATTTGAAGCACTTCTGGAAAAAAACCTCACGAGTGAAGTAATGATGAAGCAACGCTTACTTCTGACGGAGGATAGTCGTGGCTTGAAGTTGTTTCAAGGACGTATTTGGGTGCCCAAGGTTGGAGGCAATTGCGAACTGTTACTAGAAGACGCACACAAGTCTAAATACTCCATTCACCCGGGTAGCACCAAGATGTACCGAGATTTGAAATTGACATATTGGTGGCCTGTTATGAAGCTGGATGTGGC
>NW_020207899.1:0-1397 GCF_001531365.2 Cynara cardunculus var. scolymus | reverse complement strand
TATTTAAAATGAGATGTTTATCCTGTATTTGATTGTGTTTATCTGCAGTTAGTTACACGAATTCAGATATGGGATGAAATCGGATAGGGATGAACGGGTTTAAGAGTTTTTAAGAGTTTAAGAGTTTTTAAGAGTTTAAGAGTTTTAAGAGTTTTAGCTAAATGTTTTATAATATAGTATAGATAATTTAATTTATCGTAACGAAGTAATTTAATTTAGATTTAATAATATTTTTTTATAAAGATAATAATTAAGTATTCTGTTAGAATTCAATAATTACTCTAATTATATTTTAGATTTTTTATATTTTAAAATTAGATGTTTATCCTCTATTTGATTATGTTTATCTGCAGTTAGCTACACGAATTCAAATATAAAGCTTTAATAAGTTATACTTATGCAAAATTTACTTGTAATCTTTTCTTTAAGTAATATACATCAATAAACAGTACTTCATGCATAAAAAATTGTTTTTAAAAGTTTTTGTCAAATGCTTTATAATATAGAGAAGTAATCAAATGAAAACCGCCCTTATTTGTGTAAACCAATCTCATCCATTCATTTTCTTGATGAATGGTCAAGATTGATTTAGGTTATATTAGGAAAATAAAAAAATAAAAAATTATTTTATAATCTTGAAAAGAGCAAAATAATAACTTTGATGGTAGTAATATTAATGACAACCATATCAATATGATGTATATCGTAATATTAATAAAACAAAATCATTTGTAACATAATATATTAATTTTGTGTTACTTGCTTCCTCTCTCTGCTTTCTCTTTCTCTTTCTCTCCAGTTTTTTTTTGTGGTTTTTGAAGTTTTCTTGTGGTTTCTCTTCCATGGTGAATCTTAAAGGAATTTAGGAGGAATCCATGCATCGGAAAAGAAGAAAATCTCGTAAACCAAATCAGCGTTTGATGTTCTCCAATCCTCTCCCTAGGCCTAGCTCTCGTAATGAAAAAAGAATGGAGTTGTCTTCTCCCATCTTGATTCTTGAAGCTGGTAAAGGGGAAGCCATCAGCCATGCATATGCTCTCCACAAATGAAACCCTTGAAGATGCTGCTAAAATCCATCCTTCAAGTTCTGGAAAAAAAAAATCGAGCTTGAAGATCCAACGGTCGAATTTCTGAAAAGTCAATGGTTAAAAAAAAAAGGACGAAGTGGGTTTGATGGTGCAGGAAGGGTACTGTGTGCATGATCATGATTGATGGTTCTCCATTGGATATTATTATTTTAAATAATAATGATGGGAAGCAGGTATGAATGAAGGGGAGTGCTAATGGCACCCCCAATAGGGGGTGTTGAATGCATCGGGAATTGTAATTGATATAAGTCAATGTCAAATAATAATTATTATGTTTTATTATTAAATATATACATAGACACACACACA
>NW_020207898.1:0-1393 GCF_001531365.2 Cynara cardunculus var. scolymus | reverse complement strand
AAATACTAATTATTGATGTATATTACTTAAAATTCAATATTACAAGTAAATTGTACGTAAATACAACTTATTAAGCTCCATGTTTGAATTCGTATAACTAACTGTAGATAAATAGAATCAAATTCAAAATAAAATTCTTATTCTAAATATAAAATCTAAAATATAATTAGGATAATTATTGAATTATAACAGAATACTTAGTTATTATCTTAATAAAATTATATTATTAAACCAAAAATATAATATAAAAAATGGTGAGAGAAACTCGTTGTCGATAAATCAAAAAGTCACAAGTTCGAGTCTTGCAACTCCAAGGTTGGTTATTGGGAATATTTTCGATTGTTTTTCATAGTTCAAAGAACCAGTCGAAATGCACACAAGCAGATCCAGACACTCATTGTTAGTAAAACTAAATACAGACTGAAACTTGCAAATTACACACCTCTAAAATAAATCTTTAGCAGAGATCCTTAGGCACATGGGACGTTACAAGTCTGTTAACAATCATCGTTGTTTGATTTCCGTTCTCGATTAAATTTCTTTGAAAAGCCTTTCAAACGTCTATTTTCTTTCGAAATCTCTTTTAGAGTGACTATTACTTCTCTCGATCGATTGGAAAATCTCCTTTTCTGTATCGATTGAGTTCATGATGTCATCATTTGCAGTTGTGGCCTCCAAAATAACAGCTTTCGTTGTCACTTTAGTAGAAAGTTTCGTAAGTCACTACAAAAGAATGGTGATTAAATAATCACTTGTCTCAAATTTTCATGTCCATTAATGATATGAATAAACATTATCGCAGCGAGAATGTAAAGTTTAATAAAAATAAATTTAAAATATATAAAAATCTGATTTGTCTACATTTCATTGGTTAAATAGGAATAAAACGTGTGATTTTGGGATAGCAGATTTTTATAATGAATGGTGGATGACTTTGGTTCAGCGCGATGAAGCTGGTAATGATAAATTAAGATTTTGATAACAATTAAAAAATATATAAGGATATATATATATGGTTGGGTTCACGTGAAACCAAGAGTTTTTCGTGAGACCCATAAGACCAATTTATGTTTATTGGTCAACTTTATAAGTCAATGATCTAATGGTCTAAAGTTGTACGATGACAATTTTGTGATTATTGAGAAGTCTCGTGACAATTTTGTGATTATGAATGTCCATATTGTAGATGTAATCCAATGGTTGAGAATTGGTCTTACGGGTCTCACGAAAAACTCTTGGTCTTACATGATTCAAGTCTCTCTCTCTCTCTCTCTTTATATATATATATATATATAGGGGTGGGTTCAAATAAAAACCACTCAATTTGTAAAAACCGTGAAAACCTCATTCAATCAATCATAATTTTTTATTTTGTTCATTTTTTGTAATTATG
>NW_020207897.1:0-1359 GCF_001531365.2 Cynara cardunculus var. scolymus | reverse complement strand
TACCAATATGGTTGATAGGATTGTCATGAACAATACCATTTCTATGAACTCTCAGTTCATCAATATGGTTTTGGCTTTGATGAGAAGAAGAAGCTTCCTCCTGCTCAAACGATTGGGTTTGAGTGTCAGCAGTTTCTTGTAAATAAGAAGTTGAAGCTCTAGAGGGCTGGCTGACTGACTTTATATCCAAAAGGGGAAATATGACTATGATTTCCATGAGACAAAGAGTGAGATCGTAAAAGAGGTCTCGTCTCAGAAATATTTCTGGGATCATCAAACTGTATATAGACAGTTCCATCATCTGTCTGAGTGATATTACTAAAATCACTCTGAATAATAGGTTGTCTAGGAATATTCCTAGCTAGAAACCATCCTTCGGGGAAAACTATTTCATCCCATTTGATAGATCTTCGAGTTTGGATCTTAGATCTATTGAAATTGGTTTCTATGAGAATAGTCTCATTAATATCTTTATCAACTCTTTTACATCTAGGGTTAAGAGTAAATAAAGGTTTAAAATAGATTCTATAACAAATACAGATAACTTCTGTATCTACAGCATAGTTATAACCATGTGTTTTAACATTTAATGTCAGAGAATCAAGAATATTCACATCCGAAAGAGATAAACTAAGATTTGGATAAACATCAAAATAAACAGGGCCATGGGCGAGACTGGATTGAATCATTCCTATTAAGGATTGTTGCCAGTCAAGATTTCTTCCATCTCTAAGAGCTGCAAGAAAGCTTTCTGGTAATCCTTCCAGAGTGAGCGGTTTAAACGCAATTTGGACAAGACCAATATGCAAAAACTTATGAGTCTTTAAATAAGGCAAAATATCTTTTTTATTTAGAAGTCGAATCATCATTTCATCTTTATGAAGAGGAATTGAGGATTCTGTGGTTTTAACAATATGCTTTAAACCAAGTTTTTCAAAAGTGCCTATTTTATAGATGAGTTTAGGCTCAACTCTTAAATATTTTTTTAAAATTATTAATATTATTGTTATTAATGGACCATCAAAACGTAATACGGTTCATTAAGGCTCAATACGGTCCATTAAAACAATTACGGTCCGTTAAAGCCCAATACGATCCATTAATGTCCACTCGGCCTATCAAAAACCAATACGATTCATTAAAGCCAATACGGTCCATTAAAGCCCATTACGATCCATTAAGGCCCAATACGGTCCATTAAACCAAATATGGGTCTGTTAAAGCCCAATACGATCCATTAATGAACAATCGGTCTATCAAAATGCAATATGGTCCAATTAAAACCCAATACGATCTATTAAGGCCCAATACGGTCCATTAAAGCAAATACGGTCCGTTAAAGCCCAATACGATCCATTA
>NW_020207896.1:0-1368 GCF_001531365.2 Cynara cardunculus var. scolymus | reverse complement strand
AATTTCTTTTTTTCACACCTTATTCAATGCTTGAGTTCCAAAACTGGAGGGATGGACCAGTCACCCTCTAGTGTTACCCAGTTAGCTCATGCATTGATGTTTCAACGCAAAATTGACATTGCTGGTTATTTGTTTGGGGAATTGATCAAGAAAATGGGTAGTGCCAAAAGCTCTACCGTGCCTTTTATTAGATTTTTRTCTATGRTMATTGCTGATAAACTTGGGTCCCGTATGCCGGCCGACACTGCAAATTATTATGACCTCAAAGTGTCCCAAGTGGGCATTCAGACATTGAAGAAGGCATCACTGTCTACTGATCTACCTCTTCCTTCAGGTATGGTTTCTTTTGCCTCCTCTTCTCACACTGTCTGGGGAGAGTGCTATGTGACCACAGCAGCTGGGGACCTTCCTCATGTTGCTCCGGTCACCCATCACTCCTCCTTGCCAGTGGTCCCTCCCCCTTCTWCTTCTTCAGCTACTGCCTCAAAAGAGGCCGCCTCCTCTGACCGAAGACGGCTGGCAGATAGCCTTCTTCCCCCCTCCTCTGCATCTATATCTGAGGCTATGACTTCGAAAGCGCCTTCGGAGTCTCACCCCGCCTCMCACCCCCCTCACTCAAAGCGGAGTCACTCTCGATCTTCCCCTCTTGGCTCTTCCTCTAAGAAGACCAAGAAGCCAAAAAGGGCTAAAAACACATCTCCAACCAAGGACTCTCAACAGTCCAAGGTTGTTGAAGTTGGTCCTCCTAAGCCCAGGACATCTTCTTTACCCCCCCTAGCTCCTCAGTGCCCTCTCCATAGGACACTGTTGTACATACGGGGAACCCACTTGACTCCACCTTGGCATCTCTATATGACCTTGGTGATGACTCGGACTCCTCCCCTTTCCGAGGTCCCTCTTCTCCTCCACTTATTCAYGGCCTATCACCCGAGATCGATGATCTTGATGATATCGCACGGATGGATGATTTATCAGTCTTGTCTGATACTGACATCCCTTATCTCCAGTTTATTCTTATGGATGTAGATAGTGAGCCTTACYAGCCTACTACCTCTACTACTGTGGTAATCGGCGACCCGCCTCACACAGGCGTCGATGATACAGACACCGAGCCTCTCGCCGGTGTTGGTGATACAGACACTGAGCCTCTCGCCAGTGTTGCTGATACAGATATCGAGCCTCACGCCGATATCGTTGATACAGATGTCGAGCCTCACGCCGATATCGTTGATACAGATGTTGAGCCTCACGCCGACATCAGTGATACTCCCATCGGTGACTCTCAGGGCGTCGATGGTACTGAGCGTGTTAGTGTCTCTTCACCAGGTGGGTCAGCAAGCCCAATCAAAGCTTGCTCTCCCACTCCAG
>NW_020207895.1:0-1398 GCF_001531365.2 Cynara cardunculus var. scolymus | reverse complement strand
CGATAGAGAATATCTTGGCAAGTTTGACAAGAAAGCTGATGAAGGAATCTTTCTTGGCTATTCTCAAACCGCCAAAGCCTACAGAGTCTACATCAAAAGAACAAAGATCGTCATCGAAAGCATCAATGTGTCCTTTGATGATTCCACATCAATGACTTCTGGATACAACAGTTCAGAACTCGAACTTCAAAGAAGAGCATCTGATTCATCACTTGGTAAACCCAATGAATCAGAGCTAGCTCAATTATTTGAAGACATCTTCGATGAAGAAGTAATCTCTGGAAATGTGCCCACTGCAAAATCTAACTCCTGAATCGATGAAGATCATGAAGTCTCCAATGCTAAAGGTACAACTCTTATAGAAACTCATGTTACTTCACCATCTACTTCTTCTTTTGTCTTCAGATCATGATCAAGATCTAGAATCTAACTCTGGAGATGATCTCGTCGAGGGGGAGCAAGCAGTTTCATCAGTCGATGACGAGCTGCATCCTGTTGCTCCAGAACCTCAATCAAGCACCAAGTGGACAAAAGATCACCCACACCAGCAAATCATTGGTGATCCAATCTCTGGTGTCAAAACGAGATCTGCCACAGCAAATGAATGCCTCTTCGCCAACTTTCTGAGCATGATAGAACCAAAGAAGATTTCGGAAGCCCTGCAAGAACCAAACTGGATAGACGCAATGCAAGAAGAATTACTCTAGTTTGAACGAAACAAAGTATGGTCCCTTATGCTTCTACCCAAAGGGAAGACGGCCATAGGAACCAAATGGGTCTTCCAAAACAAGAAGGACGAAGATGGCATCGTAATAAGGAACAAAGTCAGGCTTGTTGCCAAAGGCTACCGCCAGGAAGAAGGGATTGATTATGATGAAACATTCGCTCCCGTTGCAAGACTTGAAGCCATCAGAATGTTCCTAGCCTACGCTGCTCACAAAGGCTTTACGGTCTATCAGATGGATGTCAAGTCTGCCTTCCTCAACGGTAAACTTCAAGAAGAAGTCTACGTGCAGCAGTCTCCTGGGTTCAAAGATCCAAAACATCCACATTATGTCTACTTTCTGGATAAAGCCCTCTATGGGCTGAAGCAAGCACCCAGGGCCTGGTATGAAACTCTATCTACTTTTCTCATCAACAACGGTTTCGAAAAAGATACAGTCGATACAACCCTCTTTCTCAAAAAGCATAAAGGTGACATCTTACTTGTTCAAATATATGTGGACGACATCATATTTGGTTCTACAAAAGCAAAACATTGCGAAAAATTCTCAGAGTTGATGAAAAGTAAATTTTAGATGAGTATGATGGGAGAACTAAGCTTCTTCCTTGGTCTTCAAATCAAACAAACTTCAGAAGGAATTTTCATCAATCAGTCCAAATATGTGACTGACCTTC
>NW_020207894.1:0-1398 GCF_001531365.2 Cynara cardunculus var. scolymus | reverse complement strand
ACGTGATCTGAAGCGGTACTCAGTGATTACAAGCCTGTCTACATATGTGTGAAGACTGCTCAAGCTTCAGCAAATGATGATGAGACCTTCAGGTCATTCTAGCATTCAGCGATCAAAAGGAGCTTGCTTAGCACGATTGTTGTTGTCTTGTCCGTATGCATGCAAAGGACAAAACCCATACCCTTATTAAAGTTAGTATGGTACGGAGCCAACTAGTCGACTCTTTGTCCACCAACTTTGAGTAAGGATGTCTGCTCATGAATAGTGTTTTTTGTACTATTCACTATGACAAAAGACAAGCCTTCCTCTTAAGGCTTGACA
Organism: Cynara cardunculus var. scolymus; assembly: GCF_001531365.2. NCBI lineage: Eukaryota > Viridiplantae > Streptophyta > Magnoliopsida > Asterales > Asteraceae > Cynara > Cynara cardunculus. Next base: position 1,077 of record NW_020207894.1, on the reverse strand, counting down.
CGCACTCTAACCCGACCATATTGCATTAAATGTTCATTTAATGCACTAGGTATAAATAGAAGTGTTTCTTCTCCATGTAGAGTGCGCGCAACTCACTCTCTAACCCTAATTCTTACTTCAAACATTTTCTAGCTTAAGTAAATGATCTTCTTCACAACAATTTCTTTTATTGTATTTGCTAAGACTTTGTGTGTAACCAAAGATTGTTTAGATAGGTTTTTATTACCTTATCTTTCCGCAAACAATCTTGTAAAATCTGTATTGATCTTCTCTATTAATATATATATTTTAAATTTGAAAATACTGTGTTTGTATTCATCCCATCCCCCCTTCTACAAACTGTTTCTCTTCTTGTAGACCCTCACGGGACCAACAAGTGGTATCAGAGCGGTGTTTTCTTTCTTTCCTTGTGTTTAGCTATTTTCTGTATTAGTTTATCTCCTTTCTTAGATAACTTTACCGCTTACAAATGGCTTTCCAAATTGCAAACACACACACAAGATAATGGCTTTCTTGCCAAACCTCCCCGGTTTGTCCGTGACAACTTTAGTCTCAAGAAGAACCGGATGTCCCTCTTTCTGGAAGGTGTGGATCCTGAAATTCCACATTACATAGAAAATGGACCATATATTCCATTTGCTATTGCTCCAGCTGTTCCAGCAACAGCTACGGCTACCGCAATTCCTGAACGGCAGATTCCAAAGCTCCCACATCAGTGGAGCGATGAGGACAAGAAGAAGATAGCTATAGACACGCGTGCTAGGTCTATAATAGCTATGTCTCTTCCTGATGAGATTTATCACTCAGTGATGAAACTCAAAACCTCTAAATCCATGTGGGATACACTCTGTGTCCAATATGAAGGAACCATTCAGGTTCAGGATACTAGAAAGATCAATCTAGTAAGACAGTATGAAAGCTTTCTCTGTGGAAAGTCTGAGATGCTGTCTGAAGTACATCAGAGATTTAACTGCCTTCTTATTGATCTTAGGGCTGTTGGCAGGGAATATTCTAATTCTGAAACTTTGACTAAGTTTCTAGAATGCCTTCCTGAGTCTTGGGACACCTTTTCCATGT
>NW_020207893.1:0-1397 GCF_001531365.2 Cynara cardunculus var. scolymus | reverse complement strand
GACAGTCTCCAAGGATTCGTTTCTCATTTGTTTGACGAGGAACAGCTGAGGGTTTGGATACCTTGAGTGAGAGATTCATTTTTAGCTTTGGCTTAGGTTTCTGAGTGGGTTCTAATTTCTTGGTCCCTGAGGAAGAAGGTTTACAAGCTGAAGGAATAGATCTGGGTCTATTTGACTTGCTAGCTTTCTTGAGTGTGATAACCGGGTTCCGTTCATATATATGGAGGTARTTATTTGTTTATTTGGTTACATGATTATTGGTTATGTGATTAATTATTTATAATTAATCCATAATGTGGGTATATGCATATATATATATATGTGTGTGTGTATATGTATATGCATAGGAGTATATGCATATACAGGTTTGTTTGTGACTTATGTCCATATGTTTAAATATGCATGATTATGTGGAAGTGGGTTTTTATTATATTAAACCTTCCACTGCCTCTCATGGGTTATTATAATAATTARAAAGGGATCTCATTGGTATGTGTGAGATATTTTGATTTTAAAACAATTTATCTCCACTGCCTCTTTTGGTTAAATATAAAAGGTGTGGATAAGAAATTCATCTTATMTGGGTTTTTGGAAAAAAAGAAAAGAAAAAGAATCATTTTGTGTGTTCTTAAGAACTTCTTAGGTGGCTTTCAGTAAAAAGAAGAAATTGATTTTGTGATATTATTTGAAGTTGTTRTTGTGTGATCAAATACGTGCATAAGGTGAGTTTGTGTTATCAAATTCATTTATTTGATTTTTAACTTAATGAACCTCCTGGTTCATATGTGGGAAGTTGATAAAAGATTTCTTGAAAGTTGTTCGAGTTTAATGGTGTATTTAGTATAAGAACTTTAAGGTTCTTATATGAGTTTCTGTTTTGAAATGGTTTGATTGCCAGTGTTGGCAAAGTGAAAGGAGGATTTCGRTCATTGGTAGAACCCCACTTGTACAAGTGTAAGTAAGAAGTCTCTTACTCTAATCTTTTAGGACTTGGTCGATTTAAGCATTCTGGACCAACAGCTCTTATGAAAAAGGTACTAAGAGACAGAGCTCTTATTCAAAGAGCTAGGTGTCTTACATACAGAGTCGTGCTCAACCCAGAGGAAGAKCAAGACTTAAGCGCCTAAGCGTCGAAAAGCATAAGTACTTACAGCGTACACTCTAGACACAGAGCCTCTGAGTCTCTTATTCCCTTGGTTCGCACACAAGCGGTTCATACTTATCTCCATGACTCTAATCAGAATATGCCACGTACACACAAGTCGTTCCATATTCCAAGGAACGTGAAGGCTGAGGAMRCTGAACAAGAGGTCAGAGTTTGAAGCCTAGAATTTAGGAGATTCTGTTTTACATAGATGTATAAAAGGAGGTGTCCTCTTCAAATTAAAATACCTAAA
>NW_020207892.1:0-1399 GCF_001531365.2 Cynara cardunculus var. scolymus | reverse complement strand
CTGATTGCGTGCGTTTCTGGACTGTTGTATACCTTTCATCTCATCAATTCATCTTATTAGGGTTCTGATAGCGTACAAAGTGTTCTAATTCTATCTTATGTTGAGTAAATGATTTGGTGATTACGAATAGATTAATTATATTGTTTGCATATTCTTATGGTTATGATTAATTGATTATAGGAAGGGACCAGAAGGTTTCTTGCATATTTGATCTTCAGTTTGTTCTCAAATACAATCCTTGCAAAAGGGTAAATTTAGACATTGATAAGTTGGGAACTGGTCTACTGGAACTTCCTTTTTGAAATGGAAATACTTTTTCTTCCTCAAAATCTGGTAGGGGCTCACTGAAATGAGAGCCCCTACCATGATAAATTGGCTATGGAGATAATATTTGGCATCTGTTTCGAGGTTGATCTTGATGTGTCCTTAATAATGAACAAAATGCTGTTTTCTTTTATTTCTTAATGACATTTACACCCTAATTTTCTACATGATACTTTTTTATGTTTAATAGAGGCTAAATGAGAATTTTACCTCAAAAGGTTTCTTCTTACAATCATCAATTCTGCTTGTCATTCGACTGTCACTCCAAAAGTGTTTCCCTGTTTATTTTGATAATGCATTTCTTAAATTAAGACATATTCTTTCCCATGGTTATTTATAATATGGAAAATTGCATCAAAATAGAACCAACTTTCACCTAATTCCTATTTTGGGGAACCAACTTTAAAAATCGTCATTTTGGGGAACCAACTTGCACCTGATTCCTATCTTGGAGAACCAACTTGCACCTGATTCCTATCTTGGGGAACCAACTTGTACCTGATTCCTATTTTGGGGAACCAACTTTCAAAATCGTCATTTTGGAGAACCAACTTGCACCTGATTTCTATTTTGTGGAACCAACTTGCAAAATAATTATAGAAAAATAGCTAAAATTCGTTTTTTTTTTCAAAAATTAATGCAATAAAATCTATTTTTCATTTCAAATCTCGTTTTTTTAATTCAGATATCAAATTGAACATTTAAAAAAAAAATCCAAATTACCACAATAAAAATTGTTTTTTACTAATGCAAAAAAAATCAATTTAATAGAAAAAAATTAATTGATGCAATAAAAAATAAATATTAAATATCACATTCAAGATTTTTATATCTGACCAATTGCATCAATTAATTTTTTTCCTATTAAATTGATTTTTTTGCATTAGTAAAAAATAAATTTTATTGTGGTAATTTGGATTTTTTTTTAAAATGTTCAATTTGATATCTGAATTAAAAAAAACGAGATTTGAAATGAAAAATAGATTTTATTGCATTAATTTTTAGAAAAAAAGGAATTTTATTTATTTTTCTATAATTATTTTGCAAGTTGGTTCCCCAAAATAGGAATCAGGTG
>NW_020207891.1:0-1317 GCF_001531365.2 Cynara cardunculus var. scolymus | reverse complement strand
GTAGGCTCTCCAATTGGAGATGTTCGAGGATCTGATGAAAGTCCCTGAGCTGACATCGACAAACCAGTCACTGAGGGCGCCTTACACTCCGAGGCTACTAGGTCACCATGTGTTGGTGATCTAGGTTCCCCGAATACCTATGTGATGAAGGGGGAGTTACAAACCTTCGCCACAGCGGTATTCTAGAGGTTGGATGAGTTGAAAAGCTTATTCTCCTCCCAACCGGCGACAGAGGCTCTGAAGGAGTTGACTTCCACAACTTCTGAGCTCAAGGCGACCGTATCAGCCCTTTAGAGCTCTGTCCTGAACAAAGACGACCTCACAGAAGCTTTCAGCACCCTGTCTCTCAACCCTTCTTCATTCCAAAAGCTCAAGACAGAATTAACAGAGGTTGTCGCCCAATTTGCTGCAGACTTCATTTTCGCCGGTTACACCGATTATTCTGCCTTCAAGGATGAGATCAAAGGGATGTTCTCCTCTGCGGTCACCTATGGCATTGATTCTAAATCCTCCAGGGCTAACATTAACCATCTAGCCACTCGCAAAGAGCTAGACGCAATGGTTGAAGCCCTTGGAGAGACCGTACGGAAATACACCGACCAACTTCTCAAGGAAGCCCGAGCAACCAACGAATCTATAAGAGACTGCACGAAGCAACTCGTCAAAGAAGGTGACAACTTCATAAATGAGATCTATTACTGCGTCTCTAAAATGAAATGGGCCACAGAGATGGACATCAACAATGCCTCTGTGAATGCTGAGATGGTCATAGAAAAGATGGAGAAGGTGGCTTCCAAAATTCTAAGGCAATTGAAGAAGGCTCCCCTTACTACTTGTAAGACAGAGGCCACTAAAATCCATGACGATCAAGGAGGCGATGACCATGATCGTCATGAGGGGGAGAAGAAGACAGAGGAACCAAAGAAGACTACCTCTGCCAAACCACTCAAAATAGTGGACTCTGCTGCTGCCCTATTCTCAAAAAGATAAATCTCCAGAGCCTAAGAGGAAAGGCAAAGGTAAAGCAGTAGAGGAGTCGCCACAGAAGGGGTCAAGCTCTGAAACGCCAGAGGAGATCATGAAGAAGAGTATGATGAACCGGATCTTGTTCGAGCACTAAAGGCTTCTTTGGCAGAGGCACAGGCGAGAAAGGACAGAGCCCCCATCCCCAGAATTGGAGAAGGCTCTTCTTCCAAACTCGCGAAGATACCAGAAGAAACGTCCACGGGTACGTTTGACGCTCTGGTAGGAACTGTCAAGCCTATCCTAACAGAGGGGTCTACCTAGAGGCCTATACTAGAAGAAGAATCCTGAATG
>NW_020207890.1:0-1399 GCF_001531365.2 Cynara cardunculus var. scolymus | reverse complement strand
ATGCGCAACTTTTGTTATATATTTTGGTTCAATTTTTGGTATATATGTTGTTTTAATTTTTGTTAAAATTATGCCCAAAATTTGTATGCACATTATAATGTTTTGGATACAACGTTTGTATGTTTTGTGAAGAGTAATGAGAATGATATATTTGTTTTTTTATAAATATAAGTACTTTTTTCGTTCAAAAATTGTTTAAGAACTTGATCGTTCAAAATATGAAAGTTCATTGGTTTTTTCGGACTTTTTCCACTAACATAATGTATTTAACATATTTTAGAAAGTCCAAGGATTCATTTAACAGGTTTTGTAAAGTCTAAGGATTTATTTAACAGGTTTTAGAATGTCCAATGGTTTATTTGCTCCAAAAAATCATTCAAGGATTTAATCGTTCCAAACAATAAAGTGCATCGGGTTTTTTTGGACTTTTCTCTACTATAATTATGAGATCCACTTTGTTGATTTATTTAGAGACTCAACTCAAGACCACATTTGATGAATTTTTAAAACCGTTAAATCACTGAAACATGTAATTTACTCAAAGTTATATTGTTGGGGATTTTAGGTTAGTTTTTTAATTTAAATAGTGCTTTTAATATTAGTGATGAAAAAAAGTAGGGAGATAATAAGATTATGTAAATTTGGAGAAATTTTAAAAAATGATTGATTAGAAGACAAGTGATTTTATTATTATTAGAAAGATATTTATGTAATACAATGAGAGATATTTCGATTTTAATATTTTATTTTATTCTATTTTTATCAATGTTGTAATACGATTGGTTTTGAAAAAACAATAATATTTTTATTTTTGAATAAAATCTAAATTTGAAAAAAATATGTTAGTATCAAATTAACTTTTTAAAAGTTCTTTTTTTGTGTAATTTCTTTAGTTTTTTTTTTTTATTGTAATTAACAAGTTAATTTATTTTTGGTTTAACAATATGTTTTTTTATATAGATAATAATTAAATATTCTGTTAGAACTCAACAATTATCTTAATTATATTTTAGATTTTTTTATATTTAAAAGGAGATGTTTATCATGTATTTAATTATGTTTATCTGTAGTTAATTACATGAATTCAAACTTGGAACTTTAATAAGCTGTACTTACATATAATCTATTTGTAATTTTGAACATAAACTATACTTTATGCATCAAAATGATTTTTAAGAGTTTTTGTCAAATGTTTTATAATATATGTAACAACCCTCATATTCCAAATACATATAATTCACATCATCATTCTTATAATACTAAAAATAGTATTATTACAAAACATGAACTATCAAAATGTATCTTTAATACATATGCATAACAATCTAATATCAGCTATTAGACTTTTCCCTTGCCTTTATCTTTCAGAGTACGCTGTCCTACAAAACAGATTAATCCA
>NW_020207889.1:0-1400 GCF_001531365.2 Cynara cardunculus var. scolymus | reverse complement strand
ACCTGAAACAAATAGTAGACTATAATGCTAATAAGACACCTTTGTACTTTCACATCGGCTTTGGTCTTAATTTCCCGTTACACCCCAAGCTAAGGCGTTTAGCCCATCATCGCTCGGTTTCTTCTCTCGAAGGATGTAAGGACTGAAAAATAAATAACTGAAACTGAAAGATAAATTGTAGAAAGTAAATTGCAGAAATTAAATTACAAGAAATGGAAATACTGGAATTTAAAGTACTGGAAATTAAATGACATAAATATAAATGACTGAAAGTAAATTGCTGAAAATTAAAATACAGAAAAGTAAATTGCAGTAAAGTAAAGACTGAAATGTAAATGACTGAAATATACAGACTGAAATGTAAAAGGACTGAAATTAAATTACTAATAACTAAATATTATTAATTAATATTAATCTAAGTAATGATGTAAAACAAGTACTTGATGAGATGGAGAAGTGACTAATGAAAGCCTTGAAAAGAGAAGTTTGACTTTGAAGAAAACTTGCAAGACAAGTAACAAAACTTGCAACACAATTTTCGTTACAAAGACCAAAAAGGTTACTTGCAAACTCTTAAAAACATATTATTTAGTTTACGTAAATTAGTCGTGAGCCACAAAGGATGAAATCCAATGTAAAGCAACAGCGATCGACTAATTCGTAACTTGCAACGAAAGTCAGAAAATGTAACGTAACTTAAAAATAAAAATAGAAATGAGATGAAGATTAAATATGAGCACTTGTATTAAACTTGAGAACGAAATCACACTTCACAAAAATCGGTTCTTGGTTGGAAGCAAGAAAACTGAAAGCTTAAGTATCGAAAGAAATAATCTAGAGAGCAAATGTTTATAACTCAAAGATTTGAGAATAAACAAGTAAGGGGTTAAGTAAAAGTGTTTTTATACAAAGCCTTAAGCCTTTATTTATAGGCTGAGGGAGTTTGCACAATGGGAGCCACCTAATAAGACAAAAGGATATTCAAAAATGGGCTTTGACCGGGCCCAAGGTCGTTGACCCAACAGCTTTAAGGGAGCAGCCCAAGAATTCTCAGCCCAGGCAAAGGTGCAGCTCACAGACAGGTACTACAGGACTCTGCCACTCCTGCTCCTACAGGACTGTTGTAATAACGTTAAGAAAATGATGTAATAACGTTAATAAATTAACACTTATCACACCCCCAAACTTGAATTGTTGTTTGTCCCCAAACAATAGAAAATAACAAATGTTTGTACTCTGATGACCCTTCAGGATTTCATCTAAGGAGAACCTTGTTTCATGTTCGTTCCTTAGGAATGGTCCATCATTAGGATCAGAGAGCTTGAGTTTCTTCTTCCCACCTTTCTTCAGAGATGGCCTGTCAGGGACCTTGACATACCTGGACATCCTTTTGATGAGCT
>NW_020207888.1:0-1400 GCF_001531365.2 Cynara cardunculus var. scolymus | reverse complement strand
CTTCACTTTCTTTGTTAATCGGTTTAAAGATAAACCGGACAATACATGGCCCAACCATTGACCGGTTTATAGATATCCGGTCAATACACCGTAGAACACTTGAGCGGTTTAGAAGTAAACCAATCACCTCTTGGCCGGTTTAGATGAATATTCGTTCACCTCTTGGCCGTTTAGATAAATATCCGGTCACCTCTTGGCCGGTTTAGATGAATATCCGGTCAATGCACAAGCGGTTTAATTGTCCAGATTTCAATCCGGACAACACTTGAACGGTTTAAACAAGAATTCTCACAAAATGCAACAAAATTCATAATAACCAGTTCCAAATGCTTATCAAACTGTATGTAAGCAATTCATATCCAAAGCTCTTAATACACTCACTTTTTAGAAGTTGAGAATCAAAACCTTTTGAAATCTTTTTCTCCTTCTTGTGCAGTTCTTCAAATCCTCAGAGAAAACACTTTCCAAATATGGTAAAAAGTGTCCTTCTCTTCATAAAAAAAAAATCTATATATACTTCTTATAAAAAGTGGGTGGCTTCACTAGCCGACTCCCTTTTCACTTCTTCTTTTAAAATAATACCCACACACATACATATCATACATACATACATATATATATATATAATAATAATAAATATATACATATATATATATATAAATGAAATAACAACCAGAATATTACAATATTCCCTCCTTAAAAGAATTCCGTCCCGGAATTTTACTTAAGCAAAAAGGTAGGGATATTTCATCCGTATTTCCGATTCTGGTTCCCAGGTGGCATCTGATCCTTTATGATAACGCCACTGAACCTTTACTAACCCAATCTCTTTGTTTCGTAACTTCTTTACCTTATAATTAGTAATCTGCTCATCTACCTTAATCTCAGATAATGGTACTGCCACATCTGGACTTATTAGACACTTYCTCAAATTTGACACATGAAACGTGTCATGAATTCCACTTAATTCTAAAGGAAGTTCTAATTTATAAGCCACTTCTCCAATTCTTCCAATAATAGGGAATGGTCCAACATATCTTGGACTTAACTTCCCTCTCTTTCCAAAACGTACCATTCCTTTCCAAGGTGATACTTTCAACATTACTTTATCACCTATTTGAAAATCAATCGGCTTCCGACGTTTATCTGCATAACTTCTTTGTCTATCTTGTGCTGCTTTCATTCGTTCTCGTATTACCCTAATTTTATCTACAGTTTGCTGAACTAACTCAGGCCCAGCTAACTATCTTTCACCTATTTCATTCCAGCACAAAGGAGTTCGACATTTTCGTCCATACAAAACCTGAAAAGGTGCTGCCTAAATACTCAAATGATAGCTATTGTTGTATGCAAATTCAACCAAAGCCAACTAACTATCCCACGACCCTCCGAAATCAATA
>NW_020207887.1:0-1401 GCF_001531365.2 Cynara cardunculus var. scolymus | reverse complement strand
ATGTTTGTACTCGCTCCGTATTCGTACTCACTCGATGTTTGTACTCGCTCCGTATTCGTACTCACTCGATGTTTGTACTCGCTCCGTATTCGTACTCACTCGATGTTTGTACTCGCTCCATATTCATACTCATTCGATGTTTGTACTCACTCGATGTTGATTGGAGCTCAATGATTCAAATAATAGGGTTGAGTTTCAGTGAGAATGAAAGTTAAAATGATAAGTGTAAGAATAAATTTTTATCCTTGAATGCACATTAGGATGTGATGCATCGAGATACATGAATCAATCTACGTATCAAACATGATTCACGAGTTAATTTGAGATTAAAAGTGATCAAGGGTCTAGATCTCTTATTACGTTTATGATCTTAACTCTACTTATCACATGATCATTCGCCTCAAATAGGGGTGTTTAAAAAAAACGTTCAAACCGGTCAACCCAAGTAAAATCGAACTGTTTTTAGTGGTTTGGCTGTCCGGTCCAGTCTGAAAAATAGCCAAACCGCTAGGTCTGGGATCGTTTACGGTTTGAACATTTTTTAAAAGCGGTCTGAACCGAACCGAACCGACCGCCAAAAAAACACACATATTTATTATATTTGGTTTTCATATTGTAGGTGTAACTTTTATGGACTAATTAAAAAAAGTTTATTCAAGATATTATATTATAGTTTTCATTACTCGATTGGCTGCTTTATATAATTGACAAAATTTCGAAATTCGTCAAAAATCAAATCCAACATTCAGAATCGTCGAACGATTTGCTCTATGTTTGTCAAAAACTTCAACTATTGTTGGTGGACTTGTTTAACTTTTTTATTCAATTTGATCAACGTTTTTTAATTTTAAAGATAAACGTTTCTTTTATAATTTGTATATTACTTATTATTTTTAATAATTAAATTGGTAGAAAATTCATTTTAAATACATATGTTTTTTAGTTTATTACCTCATAAAAGACTCAAACCGTCTGAACCGATCAGACCAGACCGCATTTTTGTGGTCTAATTTGGCCACTTATAACGACCTAAAATGAATCAGATGTTCGAAGGAGACTGCTCATGAATATGGATTTGTTGGTATACCTGCACAATAACTTTCTCTACAAGCCTACAAGCTTAGATTCCACCTAAGGCTAAGGGCATGGCATATTTCCCCTTTTCCACTCAATCCAGAAACAAGATCGAATGTTATTCGAGTTCGTCACTGTTTTAGTGAAACTCTTCTTTTGCTGCCAAACTGCTCGGTTTGAAAATTTTCATAAACCGTCATTGCGGTATGGTTTGTGATTTAGGGGTTACTCAATTTTTTTAGCACAAATACCGCTATAATTACATAAAAGATAAAAAAAAAAAACAAATGAAAATATAATTTAAATAATAATAATATATCATCTTAA
>NW_020207886.1:0-1401 GCF_001531365.2 Cynara cardunculus var. scolymus | reverse complement strand
AGCTTGAAAAATCAGCTTCACTGAATCTCCAAATCTGATCATCCTGTCTAGTCACAATAAACACAGGATACCAGATTCTCAGAAGCTTTTGAGCATCAATCTTCTTGATCGTGACAATCCGATGCTGGGTACGAACTTCACTTATAGGTAGGCACTTGGCTTTCAAAAGGTGTTTGTATTCTAAGCGATAGTCTTTGGTCTGTCGATGAATACCAAGAAATTTATCACCGCTCAGAACTTTTCGATGACGGATAAAAATTCCAAAGTAGACATCTTCTAAGTATGGCTCTCGGATTCTTTCTCTATCGTAACCAGGAAAATTCGCTCTGATATGAAATGGCACATATTTTTTGGTGAAGATTTCAGTAGGATCAACATGTTCTATTGGAGCAGGGATGTCTGACACATTAGGTACATCTGCAGTGGAAGATTCTGGAATAGTCTGACGGTCATCTTGAACAGAAAAAACTGGATCTTCATCATTTATATCAGCTTCAAAATCAAAGTAAATCCTAGTTGACTCGTCAATGTTGTCAATGTCCTCTCCAAAATGTTGCTCTCCACCCAGAGTAGTAGAGAACACATCATTGAAACCTACATTGGCAGACAAGTCCAATAACATCCTTGTTCCTACTGTGGAGTCCGCCGGCTTTTCAACCATTGGCTCGATCATAGGACTTGTCTTCATTTCTTCTTCATCTTCTATCACAATGGCTTCAATTGTTCTTTCCCGAACAGATTCCGGGTGTGACAGCTGTCAAATTCGAACTCCCAGGTTAGCTCTTATTAAGTTTATATTAGTGTTATTGAAGATAATTTATAAGATTAGGAGTTAGTTAGGTTAGTTTGGTCGAAAAATTTCTAGAGATTCCGGCAGTTGCTTAGAAAGTCCGGTTCCGACCCGTAATTATCTGAAACGTCCTATATAGTGTCAAATGCTCTAACTTATACCTAATTTATATAAAACACCAAGTTTCAGTGTTTTAAATATAAAACCTTTTTATTTAAATGAATTTAGCCATCATGGGTTTTTAATTTGAAGAAAAATGTCAAAATTGAGAAAAATGGCATTTTAGCATTTTGGGCTTTAGTTTTTTACAAAAAAAAAGAAAAAGAAAATTATATAGAGGATGGGCTTGGGCCATGGGATGGCCGGCCCCTCCCCCCTCTTCCCTCCTTTATTCACACATATAAAAAGTCCCATTTCTTCCTTTTCAAGCCATTTTGCATCCTATCAAATTTAAACTCCCTCTCCCTCTCTCTCTCTAAAACTCAAGAGTCATCTTCATCCTCCATCTTTTCAGCCGAATTCTTCATCTTATTAGCAAGGATTTGAAGATATTACATTCCTCACATCAATAATCAAGGTAACATGTTCATCTCCCTCTTTTTCTTGCAAAA
>NW_020207885.1:0-1362 GCF_001531365.2 Cynara cardunculus var. scolymus | reverse complement strand
GAGGTTTTGATTGAGAACCAGTGCTCATGAACGAGGTATTGGCCAAGTTCGCCATTGAAATTAGAAGAAGAAAATTAGGAATAAGATGAAACTGATTTAAAAGAGTAAAACAGGGTAACCTGAAGAAGAAGACTRGTGTTCTAGAAAAAAGCAGATTAATACCAAAAACAGAATTAATCGAATAACAATTCAATTCCTACTCTGATACCAATTGTTGGACCTGTAAATTCAGTTTTGATATTGATCTCTTACTCTGAATGAACTCTTAGGACGAACATAGTGCAGCGGAAACAACTATAAGAACAAAACAGAGTAATTAAACCAAGAACACACAGTGTAATATGAGAAAGAAGATGGACACAAGAGAATAGCTTCAAAGGTTTTCAATTAATTCAATTGAAATTTAGACGATTACAATTCGGAAGCACACTGAATATAAAGGCCTAAGCTGCTATTTATACTAGACCTTAACGACCTTACTGACAAGATCTAGAAAGTGAAATCATCTAAGCCGTCCAAAAAAAGTCTATTAAAATCTAGTCACGTGAGAAGCACATGCAGCTAACAACCTTTGAAAAACTGCAGAACAGGATCTTCACAGAAGACGAATCCGCAGACCCTCTGTGAGCCATCTCAGAGGCTCTGCTATTGTAGACTTGCAAGATCTTTTTGTCAGAGGACCATATTCCAGAACCTCTGTGAGAGACATCAGAGGTTCTGTCATTCTTGACTTGCACGATGAAACAACTTCTGATGCTAGTCCTCTGTTGTCTTCTGTGGAAGATACCCTTCTGTTAACAGTTGCAAAATACTTTTTCATACTTTTACATGAAGTAAACATTAGAGCTAACACATACCTTTTTGGGGTTCGGGGTAACTTCATAATAAAATCCATTGTGATATGATCCCATTCCCAAACAGGAATTTCCAAAGATTGCAGTTTTCTATAGGGCCTTTGTTAGCTCAATTATTCCTATTTTGTAAAAGTATAGTAAAAGTATACTACAAGTCTTGACAGAAGGATAACTCCACAGAAGACCACAGAGGACTAACGACAGAAGCCGTTTGATCGGTCAAGTTAAGAGTTGTAGAACCTCTGGTATGTCTCACAGAGGTTTTGGAAAATAGTCCTCTGTAATATAAAACATGCAAGTCAATCACAGCAGAGCCTCTGAGATGGCTCACAGAGGGTCTGCGGATTTCATCTTCTGTTAAGTTTCTGTTCCATCAGTTTACGAAGATTGTTAGCCGTATGTGCTTCTCACGTGACTAGGGATTAATCGACTTTATTTGGACGGCTCAGATGAAGACACGCGTCAAGATCTGGTCTCTAAGGTCGTTAGGAACTAGTATAAATAGCGG
>NW_020207884.1:0-1402 GCF_001531365.2 Cynara cardunculus var. scolymus | reverse complement strand
ATATCTAGCGAAAAGTACTTAGTTATGTTTTGTTTAGTTTCAACGATGTTTGTGTAGTGATCCATGAACATGTAATCTAAACTTCTCTAATGAGCCAAGTATTCTTCAAGAAGAAAAAACTCACACCAAAATAAYCTTTAACGATGTTGAAGATAAAGCTGAAGATAGAGATAGGCAGTTCGTGATCTGATGCTATTTTCAGTGATAACAAGCTTATCTACAATCAAGTGTGAAGTTTGTTCCAGATTCAGCAAACACTGAAGAAACTTTAGAGTTATTCCAATGTCAGCAATCAAATGAATCTTATTTTACAAGATTAGATATTGTCTTATCTTCCTGCACATAAAGAACAATCACATACCTCTCAAAGTGAAGCACATGTATGGAGACACTCTATTGTCTCTAAGAGTGCCTACCTACTTTATGAAAGAATACTGTTCATACACGCCAAAAACTTGTATATCTGAAGACAAAGGATAAGCTCGCCTCTAGAAGTTTGCCATGTACTGTGTACCCTCTAACTTGCATTTAATGCAATGGATATAAATAGCCATGGAGACTCTCTTCTCCATATTATCTTGATCCCGCGAAGCTAAACTTACTTCAAGCGAAGAACAACACATACATGCAAAACTGAGCTTACTCTCAAGCAAAGTTATAACATCTTCTTAAGCATGTCTTTTCCCTCTTGTTATTCTATATCTTGTGTGCTCTTTAGACTATTTAGATAAGTTTTGTATCTTTTCTTATTTCGCAAACAATCTGTAGATTTTGTTTTGATCTTATCATATCAATAGAGGATTTAAAAAGTGAAATTGTATATGTTTGTTATCACCCCCTTCCCTTCTACAAACTATTAACTTTGAACACTTATAGTCCGTCTGAGATCAACATATATATATATATATACATATACATATACATATTTATAAAAATATTGTTTTCTTGTTATCGTTTTTGTCTGATAAGCAAGAATAATTGGCACCTATAATTATGAAAGTATTGATGTCTCAAGAACCACATATCTTTTCATGATCTTTGAATTCCCCCCCCCCCCGATGTCGACTTGTCTTGGCTATACACGAATGGAAAAATCTTTTCCCAACAAAAGTTAACTGATATTRTTATCTAGTTAAGAAAAGGTATAAAAACAAATGAAAAGTTAATTACTTGTATAACAAAATACATCTAAAATGGGTCAAATTTTTTTTACTTTTGATTCTATTGCACTTTATCCTTTACCTTTTAGTCTCATCCTCTATCCCACCCCACTCACTATGAAAATGATACGCAAGACAATTGTTTTACATCCATAGAAAAGAAAGAACAAATCAATTGCCATACGTTCTTCTAACTAAAGTTTCATACCAAATACAATGCATATACATGATAAACGTGTAGA
>NW_020207883.1:0-1402 GCF_001531365.2 Cynara cardunculus var. scolymus | reverse complement strand
GTCTTTTAAATAAAAAAGATATTCTACCTTATATAAAAACTCATAAGTTTTTACATATTGGTCTAGTCCAAATTGTGTTCAGACCCCTAACTCTGGAAGGATTACCAGAGAGCTTTCTTGCAGCTCTCAGAGATGGAAGAAATCTTGACTGGCAACAATCCTTAATTGGAATGATACATTCTATTCTGGCTCATGGGCCAGTTTATTTTGATGTATATCCTAATTTATGTTTATCCTTATCTGATGTTAATATTCTTGATGCCTTAACATTAAATGTTAAAACTCATGGTTATAACTATACTGTTGGAACAGAAGTTATCTGCATATGTTATAGAATTTATTTTAAACCTTTATTTACTCTTAACCCTAGATGCAAAAGAGTTGACAAGGATATCAATGAGACTATTCTTATAGAAACCAATTTTAATAGATCTAAGATYCAAACTCGTCGATCTATCAAATGGGATGAAATAGTTTTCCCGGAAGGATGGTTTTTAGCTAGGAATATTCCTAGACAACCTATTGTTCAAAGTGATTTTAGTAATATCACTCAGACAGATGACGGAACTGTTTATATACAGTTTGATGACCCTAGAAATATATACTCTGAGAAGAGACCTCTTTTAAGATCTCACTMTCTGTCCCATAATAACCATAGTCATATCTCTCCTTTCGGATATAAAGTCAGTCAACCCCARCCTTCTAGAGCTTCAACCTCWTATTTAAGGGAGACTGCCGAAACCCAAGCTCAATCGTTTGAGCATGAAGAACATCCTGAAACTTCTTCTTCTCAACACCMTGTTGATGAACTTAGAGTTCATAGAAATGGTATTGTCCAWGACAATCCAATCAACCAAATAGGTAGTTCTAGCTCTAGGCAACCTCATAAGGTTATAGAGACTATGTCGGACTTCAGCCTATAGTTTTTAATGATTAATACATCAGAAAGAAGTTGGGTGACTGAGAAGGGAAAACTAGATTTCACTCATGGATCTCCTTCCAGACAAGTTGTCTGCAAAGATTATTATGGTAATCAGAAATGGGATCCTTTTAGAACTTGGTATATTGAGAACTTTTCCAAAGAAGAAATTTCTAATTTCTCTAATGAGTTTTATAAATTTTGCGAAAAAGAAAATGAGATCTTCTYTTTTATCCCTTGGTTTTTTCATACTCATGTTAAACATTTTATAAATGTTCTTCAAAGGGATTATCAGATTCTTAATGGAGAAATTCAATCTACTATTTATCCTCCTCAATCTCCTTTTCTTATGAAGAAAAATAATTCTCTCTTTAAATTCTCTGCTTTTTCCAATTTAATAAAAGACAATACTCTTTCTGTTACTTCGTTACATATTAACGAATTACTTGAAAAGCAGAATTATTCTAATCTTTTGCTAAAAAT
>NW_020207882.1:0-1402 GCF_001531365.2 Cynara cardunculus var. scolymus | reverse complement strand
TATAGTACCAGCGAATAATGTCGGTTCTTGGCTCACTAGTGCGAAGTATTTCCTTAGAGTTCTTAAATGGTACGACTTTATATCTCTTCCATCGACTTTAACAACACCTTTCATCGGATCGTAAAAACGTTCGATTAACCCGATTATGGTCGACTTGCCGGACCCACTTTGTCCAACTAATGCAGTTGATTTTCCGGCTTCGATATTGATTGAGAAACGGTTAAAGATCATGACATCAGGTCGAGAAGGGTAAGCGAAGTAAACGTCACGTAACTCTACATGGCCTGTAATGATCTCCGGCTTTTTACCATCGGGGTCCTCGGGTTCGATCAAGGTGTAACGGTCCAATACTGCAAACACAGACCGAACCGCATCGGACCCTTTGGCTAGATCATTTGTCATGGTTCCAGCATCTGCGATGACCCTGCCGGTGCTTACCAAGATCATAAATGTCTGGAAGAGTGCTTTTGCCCCGAGATGACCATCGCTAATCAATTTCCCACCGTACCAAAAGTCTAGAGCCCAAGTACAAGCCATAAGGCTTTGAGAGAACCCGAGCC
Organism: Cynara cardunculus var. scolymus; assembly: GCF_001531365.2. Taxonomy (NCBI): domain Eukaryota; kingdom Viridiplantae; phylum Streptophyta; class Magnoliopsida; order Asterales; family Asteraceae; genus Cynara; species Cynara cardunculus. The sequence continues at coordinate 842 of NW_020207882.1, read as the reverse complement.
CGATTCCAGCATACCAAGCTTGCCGAATGCTTTCCCGCATTGGCGCTTTTTGGGTTTCTTGGAGCATTTTCAGGATTCGTGCTTGAGATGAAAAGGCGGTGACAGTACGCAGATTTGAAACCGCTTCGGCTGCGAGCTTGCTGCTTTCGTCTTGTGATTTCATGGCTTTTTGCGACATGTTCTTTAATAAAACTCGTTTGCAATAGAAGCAAACGATTATAATCGGCTGAACTGCGATCATAACCACCGCTAATCTCCAAGCAATCACCAACCCCATCGTGCAAGCAATCATCACTGCCGAGAACGTTTGAATTAGAAGCGCGGATCTATCGCCAACCAACGATCTCACCTGCAAAATTATCGCTCACATGATCGTTCGCTCTAAATGCAAAAAGAACCATTTCTTTTCGAGAAATACTCGATCGTTTACAATAATGAAATACCATCAACTAAACGTAAATTCCATACCACGTTGGCATCTTTCGCGAGCCTCGAACAGATGGCTCCGCTCGCATTCTCATCCTGATCGAACCACCCAATTTCGAAGGTGAGTATCTTCGACAACATCCGTTCTCGGACCCTCTTTGTTAAGTACTCACCCATGGCTGCAAAATTGTAATGCTGAATGATGTTGATTACCATCGAAAAAACCCCCAATCCCGCAAAACACAATGCATAAATCATCGTTTTGTGCTTGATCTCATCGTGATCAGCCAAGAAATACACCGATATCATCGACCCCATTGCGAATGCATAAACCGGCTGAACTGCACCAAATAGAACAGCTCCTACACTCCCAAACAACGCTTCCTTCCATTCAGGAGCGTTCATCGCTAAAAGCC
>NW_020207881.1:0-1403 GCF_001531365.2 Cynara cardunculus var. scolymus | reverse complement strand
AGTAAGTGTCCTTCTACCGCCAAGAGTGTTCCCCTAGCCAAGGGCAAGAAAGTAGCTAAGGCTGAGAAATCAACCAAAGCAAAATCAACCACTAAGGTTGTTAAAGCAACCAAGGTGAAGAAAACCACTAGTGCCTCCTCTTCAGGCTTAGTGAAGACAATCACTGACACTAAGTTTTYAGTGTCAGTTGTTGTGGTTCCTTCTACCAGTAAAGCCTCTTCGTCATGATCAATGAAGACACCTACTGACTTTATTCCATTAGCGTCAGAGGTTATTCTTATTTCCACTGAATCTTCTTCAGGTTCAGTGAAGCCATCTGTTGACGCTGGTTCTTCGGTTTCAGTGGATGATGCCTCTAACATTGTTGGACCAAATAGATTGGGTACCAAAATCATTTTTAATTTGTTCCCTTGTGTAGAAAGTCAAAGTCATTTGGTATCTCGATAGTGGATGCTCAAGATACATGACCGGAGACAAATCCCTAYTTATCGACTACAAGGAAGAAAGAGGCCCTTCCGTGACCATTGGAGGTAACGGAAAAGGATATACCAAAGGCTTTGGTATATTAACCAATGGTGAAACCACATTCAGGCGTGTTGCAAACTTTGAAGGACTAAAACAAAACCTCCTCAACATCAATCAGCTGTGTGATAAAGATTACACAGTGAAGTTCTCCAAGAATTCATGCTATGTCTGTGACAAGGATGATAAGGTTGCCGTAACCGGTTCTCGTCTAGAGAATGTCTACATCATCAACATGGATTCTTCTCTCACGGAGAATAATTGTTTCCTCTCTAAAGCTTCGTCAGATATCAACTGGCTATGACACAAACGGCTTTCTCATCTTAACTTCAAGACACTCAGCGAGTTTTCTAGAAATGATCTCATCACTGGTCTTCCTCAACACTCATTTGCAAAGGAATATCTTTGCTCAGTGTGTGAAAAAAGAAAACAAACAAGAGCTAGCTTCAAGTCAAAGCAAATCTCTTCAGTGACATCGCCTCTTCAACTACTGCACATAGATCTCTTTGGGCCAGTAAAAGTGCAATCTATTGCTGGAAAGAAGTATACACTCGTCATTTTTTATGAGTACTCCAGGTAAACTAGGGTCTTCTTTCTCAGATCCAAAAGTGAAGAACCTGAAGACATCATTTCGTTCATCAAAAAGATAGAAGTGTTTAACAATATTAAAGTACAATCTATCAAAAGTGACCATGGTACTGAGTTCAAAAACAGTACTATGGATAACTTCTTCGAGGACAAAGGAATTTCTCACAACTTTTCTTCAGTGAGAACTTCTCAGCAAATTGGGGTCGCTGAAAGAAGAAATCGAAACAATCATTGAGGCTGCTCGATTAATGCTCAACGAATCCTATCTCCCTACTAATTTCTAGGCTGAAGCT
>NW_020207879.1:0-1404 GCF_001531365.2 Cynara cardunculus var. scolymus | reverse complement strand
GGGGGTCTAAACTCATCATTTTTTCAGAGCTTTTAACTTTATTTTAAAGCTAACACATAAGGCTAACCTCCAGAAAAAGAATCACCCAATTCCAATTTATATCCCATTTAAGATACATGCAAGATTCTGCCAACAATGCTCTTTTTGCACCGTAATCTTGTATCAAAAACTTGAAGGCCCAAACGTAATATTTTTTAGTGAGACCAGTTGCATTAGCAAGGTAACTCGTCAAAGTACGTTTTAGAAGAAAAATCAGAGCATTTGGACTTTTATTTTGTGAGATACAGACGATACAAGAGCAAACAGATTCTGTTAGTTTTTCTAATACATCTTTTCATGATTAAATTCCACATGCAATGGGTTTTCTCCTACTTTCTTAGAGTCCAAAGTTCGTGGATCATAGATTACCATCATTTTGAAGACATTTTCATGTCTTTGATTTATAATCTCCCCTTTTGAGTTCTCCAAAAACTTTAATTACAAGAACGAGAAGTAGGAGTAGAAAAATATGAATTTTTGCTATTATATAGAGGTAAGATAACTAGTATAATACATTTTTCTTGAAATATTGAATATTCTTCAAGATTGATAGATTTTTCCAAAGGTGCTTGATGATGGAATCGGCTGGAGGGGGGGTTTGATTTAGAGAGAGATTAGGGAGAGGAAATGCTTATGCAAAAATGAGGATTGGAAATGAGAGTTTTCAAAGGATGTGGGGTATTTATATGTGGGTTTTAAAGAAGAAAATGGGCTGGCCTCTTAAGGCCCAAGCCCCATAAAAACTTCTATTTTTCATTTAAACCAAAATAAAGCCCATTTAAATTATAACCAAAAATACAATTTGCCAAACATTGATAAAAATGACATTATTAATTCAAAGCTCCACCTTTTTGATAAAATTATTTGGACACTCAAATGAGACTTTTTTTTTAATTTGGATTTTATAATATCAACTTTATTTTATTTGGAGCATTTTTAATATATTTGGCATTACAAAAGTTAACTTTATCAGTTACCCGTCGAAACAAGGTTCTCTGAACTATATTTTGGGAACTAAGCCAGCTGAATTCTAATCAACATGACTAGATCCTAATAAAATATAATTCTAAATATATAATCCATATAAAGGTGCTAACCTGACGATACAAAAATGATGGATGTCACATTGGGGGATGTGGGCTAGTATAGTGGCGGGTAGTTGGGTGCGGGTGGTCTGTATGGTGGCCATTTCGTAGGTAAGAGAGGCAAGGGTTTCATCGATTGATGAAGTGGTTTGAGGTGGGGCTTGGTGAGGAATTTCAGAAATGATGGTGGTTGGTAGGGTGCTAAGGTTTTGGAGGATGGTGTTTAGCTGGGTGGTTATGTAGGTAAGGTTCTCATCGGCCTCAGTTGCCTGGGCCGTGA
>NW_020207878.1:0-1404 GCF_001531365.2 Cynara cardunculus var. scolymus | reverse complement strand
TTTTTTACAGATTGTCTGCAGAAGAGACAGGATACAAAACCTATCTAAACAATCAAAGATACATACAAAATTACAGATATCAATAAGAAAAGACTTGCTACAGAAAATAAGATAACAATTAATGTGTTCTTCACTTGTTAAAGCGGGTCTTTCTCTTAGACAGAGAGTAGAGAGAGAAATATCTTCTTAGGTAAGTTTAGAGGAGGAAGATGATAATTGAGAAGAGAACTACTCAGCTATTTATACCATTGCATTAAATGCAATTTAAAAGGTACAAAGCACGTGGCAAGATTTTAGAGGAAAACTTGTCCTTTGTTACAGTATACAGTTCTTTTGGGCGTATATGAACAGTCTTCTTTCATAAACTAGGTAAGCACGTTTGGAGACAAAGGAGTGACTCCGTACAATGCTTTACTTTGAAAGGTATGAGTTTGTCCTTTATGTGCAAAAGAACAATATAAAAACTATCTTGATTAACAAGATTCATTTGATCGCTGAACACTGGAATGATGTTGTAGGTCTCTTCAGTGTTCGCTGAATCTTGTGCAGATTTCACAYTTGTGTAGATGAGCTTATTATCACTGAAAACCACTTTAGATCACGAACTTGGTGGCCTATAATCTTCAGCTTCTGTCTTTGATATCTCTGAAGGATCTATGGTCTGAGTTTTGTCTTCTTGAAATAGAGATGGAACTCGAATTTCCTTTCTGATCTTGCGCTCTATCATCTCTCCAAATAGATCTWCATTTGGCTTAGTCCTTAGATGTTCTAAGTGATCTATCGGGCAGAGATGGAACTCGAATACTCACTGAAACGTGTAACGACCATCATTGTCTATGAACGTAAGTCTATTATCAGGTTTCACATTCATTGTGTTGGGTATATAAGAACCTTTCTTAGGCAGTGACAAGCTTAAGTTGAGAGATCCGACTTTTTTCGATCCTTGAGAAGTTCATCCACTGAGAATTTCGTCTCGTACTCATCTAGCTTGTGGGATGTATTGTCTTCAGGTTCTGAAAGGGATTTTCTTTGAGAGGGYGACTTCTTTGGCAGAGGAGGAACCTCTGTGATCTTCGAAACCTTGTTGAATAACTCATTCAGGACTTCTTCAACATAAGTATTGTTCTTGGAATTTGATCTCTAGATAGCTTATCGAATCTCTAACTACTCGTAGAAGCCACACTTGCTGAGGTATGAAGGATACTCAATCACAGCATCTAGATTCTCTCGAAAATGACCATTGAGACTATGAGGCCACTATCCTTCATTCGTCTACTGATGGTGACATTTGAGATYTTGTAGGGACTTATCCTTGTCTCGATCCTTTCTCTTCACCAGTTCAGATCTTGATCTTTCAGCTTCAGTGTCTGTTGATGTTTTAGTTCAGCTTCAGTCAATAATTAG
>NW_020207877.1:0-1404 GCF_001531365.2 Cynara cardunculus var. scolymus | reverse complement strand
TCAACGATTAGAGGTGAACCCCTTTTGTTAGAGCCTCAAAGTTTTTCGCTTTTCAAGATGTGGTTACTTCTAGCTTTTCCAAAGTTAGCAAGTTGATCACATCTAACACCCAAGATCTTAAAAGTTCAATAGATGCCCTAGCTGAACAGGTGTCTACCATAGAAGAAACTTGTAGGTCTCAGGCCATATCTCTCAAAAGAAGGCATGACGATCAGGATGATCCAGATAGTCATGAGGGGGAGAGAAAAGAGACAAAGATTGGCCGAGACTTCTGAACAAGGTGCAAGGGTTGGTGAGGAGCCATCAACTCAAGACGTTACTACTGAAGCTTCTGACCCAAAATCAGTTCGAGAAAGAACAAATGAGGTTATTGAAGTTGTAGATGAAGGTTTGGAGACAAGTCCTACGATCGAGCCAATGGTTGAAAAACCGACGGACTCTACTGTAGGAACAAGGATGCTATTGGACTTGTCTGCCAACATTGGATTCAACAAAGTGTTCTCTAAAACTCTGGKTGGAGAGCAAGACTTTGGAGAAGACATTGACAACATCGACGAATCGATTGGGATCTATTTTGACTTTGAAGCTGATAAAGATGATGAAGATCTAGTCTATCCTGTTCAAGAAGAACGTCAGTCTGCTCCAGAATCTTCCACTGCAGTTTTATCTGATGTGCCAGACATTCCAGCTCAAAGAGAACATGTTGATCCAACTGAAATTTTCACCAGAGACTATGTGCCATTCCATATTAGAGCAAATTTTCCTGGATATGATCGAACAAGGATCCGAGAGCCATATCTAGAAGATATCTACTTTGGAATCTTCATCCGACATAGAAAAAGTGCTAAGTGGCGACAAAGTTCTRGGTATTCATAAGCAGACAAAAGAATATCGTACTAAATACCGACATCTTCTGAAAGCCAAGTGCCAACCAATCAGTGAAGTTCGTACAAAGCATCRGATTGTGATGATCAAACAAATTGATGCTCAGAAGTTGTTAAGAATCTGGTATCCTGTTTTCACAGTAACAAGACAGGATGGTAAGATTTGGAGATTCAGCGAAGCAGACTTCTCGAACTTATACTTGGATGACCTTGAATATATGTATTTTGAACTCAAAAACATGACTATCAGAAAGGAAGGAGAATTGGTTGCTCTTGAAGCAATCAATAGATTTATACACTGTCATGTAAAACTGGCAATGGTCATTGATGTACAAATTAAATTGTGTCAGGATTAAAAGAATATGAAAATCATGTTCCAAACTTACATAATCCGGGCATACCACATAATCTATTAGTTCTCGATTCTTTGGAGACTAATATTGAAAAAGGCAAAGCCCAGGCCAATTCTTGTCACAACCCCACCAACTACTCATTTATCTCTCAACAGATAAATGTTTCA
>NW_020207876.1:0-1404 GCF_001531365.2 Cynara cardunculus var. scolymus | reverse complement strand
TTTTCCTTTGCTATGCCAGCTGAATATCCGATCATTATAGAAATCCTGAAAGGCCATCCTATTTCATATTCTCTATCTGCAAATACACCAGTTCCGATGGTGTATTTACAACAATTCTAGAGCACACTGAGTTAAGAAAAAGACGGGGACGCTATTTACTTTCAAGGCGAAGTTGACAAATTTGTAAGTCGTCTGACATTGAAGCGTCTTAGAAGAATTCTTCGTCTACCCGGACCAGGCTCTACTGGTTTTGAAGATTTTATATCAGACCAACAACTGTGTCTGGATATCAAGCGTCTAGGATACTCGGCAGTTCTGAACAACCCAACTAAATTCAAAAGACGATTCCTGCCTTCAATCTGGCACTTACTGTTCTGTATTTTGAATAGATGCCTGACGTCAAAGACAGCGGGCATAGATACATGCAGTAGCTCATTCCTTAAAAAAATTCATGGTGTCGTCTTCTCAAGAAACTATGACTACGCCTTAGTCATATGGAATGAGTTGGTAGAGCTAGTCAATGCGAAAAGATTCCCGTCAAAAGCTCGGAAATTTGTGCCATTTCAGAGATTTCTACAATTGTTCATTAAGGCCATGATGAATGCTAACGAAGATATACCAGCCAGATCCAGTTCTGAAAAAGGGCCAACATTCACCATGACCAGAATCAGACAGCATACTGAAGTGGAAGACCTGGATTCAATAATGCCAATACCACCAGAACTGATTGCCCTAGCTGATCAGACCGCTCAGTGCGCAATAGACTATAGGAGAGTGATAGATCCAATAGTTCAATCAGAACCGATTGAACTTGCCCACGGATCACCCCATGCCTTAGCTGTGAGAGAGCAGTTAGAATTAGAAGAGAGTGTTCAGGAACAGAGGTTACCTGAACAGGGAACTGAGCTAAGATAAAAAGAATCTAAGAGGGGTAAACAGGCGGGGGGAGCGTCTGATCAGCAAAGCACTCCAACTGTCAGTACTTCCTCAACTTCAAGTTTGAAAGCTACTGAATCTAATTATGGGGCAGATTCTGGTAATGGTCAAGATGATGATCAGGATGATGATCAGGATGATGATAATGATGAAGCAAAAGATCGTGATCAATCCATTCCAGCTCAAAATATAGCAATTGGTACTATTGTTGATGACATAGATGATATATTTTCTGAATATTCAACTCAGCAACCTTGTCCAAGCTTGCAGTCTTTGTCTTTCAACGTTGGGGAATGTGATGATTACGATCGCATACTTCAAGATATCCCTGATGATGGAGGAGATGAGGGAGTTAATGTTGAAAATGAAGAGAGGATGAGAGAAAGGGAAGAAAAAGAAAATGGAGAGGGTGAGAGTGGAGCAAAAAAAGAAGATCAATGTTAGGACCTGTAAATTCAGATTTGGTAT
>NW_020207875.1:0-1407 GCF_001531365.2 Cynara cardunculus var. scolymus | reverse complement strand
GAGTCATATATCACCCAATTCCTCCTAAGCTCATACATTACAACCTTGGACAACACTGGTTTGAGCATAGTTGGTTACGCCTCGCATCCAATCAACAAATCCTTGGTGCCAATGGAACTCAACGTTAATACTCTTCGAACTGCCCTGCACCTACCCTCCCTGGAATCACTTAATTTGGATGCTTTTTCCCCAACCCCAACAGACTCCAAGCTAATTGAGTTTCTCAAATTTCAGTCCTATGCCGCCAAGACCAAAATTACCAAAAGGACTCAATTCAAACGAGAAGGCCTTCCCCTAATCTGGAACACCCTATTCTCCATAATAAACTGCTGTCTAACAGGGAAGGTCGGCAGCCATGACCAGACCTCCCACATAATGCTCTCAATCGTATATTGGATTTATTTCAACCTACCTCTCGATTACGCACAACTTATATTCGGAAATATGGTTGGATTGATCAAGAAAAATGCGCGACACATAGGGGTGAAAAGTCCAAGGTTAAGGCACTGAAGAAGGCCAAAGAAGACCTCAACCATCCAAACTTGATTCTACAGAGGTTCTTTGGCCTAGTCTTTGGGGATTTGATTACAGAGGAGCTGCCCTCTGCCGAGCCGAACGCAAKACTGTATCCATTTAAGGAGTTCCATCCAACAAAGCATGAGCTAGGGTACAGAAGCCCCAGACCTATATCCAAAGCCATGCTCAAATACCTTAGTCATGAAGATAGGAAATCATACAGACGTGGATTCAGGAGGCCAGAGCCGGTCCCTGAAACCCCTCCACGCATAGGCATCCCTTTAGGAGAAAGAGTTGAAAAAATGAGGGTCGAGGAACGACAGGAGGAGCCAGCAGAGGCTAGAAAGGTGAGTGAGGAGAGACCTAGAGTAGAAAGTCCCCACCAAAGAAGCCAAATAAGACACAGAAGGGTGTTGACCATGATCGTCATGAGAGGGAGAAGAAGACGGAGAAGAAAGCTGAAGAGCCAAAGAAGCAGACCTCTGCCAAACCACTAAAGATAGTGGACTCTACAGCTGCCCTGTTCTCAAAAGACAAAGCACCAGAGACTAATGGGAAAGGGAAGGGCAAAGCTATAGAGGAGTCGCCACAAAGGGGGTCGTGCTCTGAATCGCTAGAGCAGATAAACGAAAAAGAGTACGATAACCCAGAGCTCGTTCAAGCGTTAAAGGCTTCTTTGGCAGAGGCTCAAGCAAGAAAGGGCAGAACCCGCATCCCCAGAGCTGGAGAAGGCTCTTCCTCCAAGGCAAAGGAGGAAACGTCCACGGGTACGTTCGACGCTCTGCTAGGAACCGTCAAACCTATCCTAGCAGAGGGGTCCACCCAGAGGTCAATTCTAGAAGAAGAAGAATCCAGAGTACCAAAATCCGCCACAGTGGGAAGGGTCTATGA
>NW_020207874.1:0-1407 GCF_001531365.2 Cynara cardunculus var. scolymus | reverse complement strand
ATGCTTTAAGTGCGGGAAGACAGGCCACACACGATATGAGTGTTCAATCAAGGGACCCATATGTTTTGGATGCGGAGAACCAGGCCACTTCAAGAATGATTGCCCGAAACTGAAAGCGGGAGGGGGTCAGACACGAAAGGAAAATGCTCCGAGGGTAGTCGGTCGAGCCTTCCAGATGACAGCGGATGAAGCTAAAGCATCGCCTGATGTGGTGTCGGGTACGTTCCTTGTTAACTCAGTACCTGCGCATGTGCTTTTCGATTCGGGTGCTTCATGTTCTTTCGTATCCAATGTCTTTTATCAACATTTGTGCATGCCCCCTAGTACATTAGAGGATGCCCTGATCGTAGAAGTAGCAAATGGTAGTAGAGTTCTAGTGCGCGAGGTCGTTAGGAATTGCACTTTGGAAATCGAGGGAAAGAAAACTCCGATAGACCTTATACCCATGACTATCGGCGGTTTTGATATCATAATTGGGATGGACTGGTTAGCGAAGAATCAAGCAGAAATCGTATGTTCTAAGAAATTGATTCGAATTCCTTTACCGGACGGGAACGAAATACTAGTTTACGGAGAAAGAAAACAGGAAGATGTAATGCTCCTATCGATTGCAAAGGCGCGCAAATGCTTGGCTAAAGGGTGTCCCTCGTTCTTCGCATACGTATTGGATACCAGAAAAGAGGAAAGAATGATTGAAGAGGTGAAAGTGGTCAACGAATTTCTTGACGTATTCCCTGAGGATTTACCCGGTTTACCCCCCGATAGACAAGTGGAATTCCAAATTGACCTTGTGCCGGGTACTGCTCCTATTGCTAGGGCCCCATACCGCCTGGCGCCATCCGAAATGCAAGAATTGATGTCACAATTACAAGACCTTCTTAAGAAGGGATTTGTTAGACCGAGTTCGTCGCCGTGGGGAGCCCCAGTCTTATTTGTAAAGAAGAAGGATGGCACCATGCGGATGTGTATAGATTACAGAGAACTCAACAAGGCGACTGTGAAGAACAAATATCCCCTTCCTAGGATCGACGATCTTTTCGATCAACTTCAAGGAGCGTGTTGCTTCTCAAAGATCGACCTCCGTTCGGGGTACCACCAGGTACGAGTAAGAGAAAGTGACGTGATGAAAACTGCCTTTAGAACTCGTTACGGACATTATGAATTCCTGGTCATGCCTTTCGGTCTGACGAACGCGCCAGCAGTATTCATGGATTTGATGAACCGAGTTTGCCGACCATTCCTTGATAAGACGGTAATAGTGTTCATTGACGACATACTCATCTATTCCAGGAACGAGTCGGATCATGAACAGCACCTTCGCGAAGTTCTCGAAGTATTAAGGAAAGAGAAGCTGTATGCCAAATTCTCCAAGTGCGACTTTTGGCTAAAAGAGGTCCAATTCTTGGG
>NW_020207873.1:0-1408 GCF_001531365.2 Cynara cardunculus var. scolymus | reverse complement strand
ATCACTACTTGTCTTCATCGACATTTCAACCAGAACTCCTCTGGTTCCCCACTCAAGATATCATGCCCAACTAGAACTCCTCTGGTTCCTCACTCAAGATATCATGCCTAACTAGAGCTCCTCTGGTTCCATAAAAATACAATTTTTCACTTAAAACTCATCTACATTGAAAACAATTTTTAAAAGATTATACAAAATTGCAGTTTTGGTGACTAAAAACTATAACATCAGTTTTTAGAAGACCAAAACTTCGTAATTAGTATTAATCTTACAATTGGATGAGATTTAAATTCCATTTTTTTTAAACGTCTTCCACAAATCCCCGCAACAGAGACATACACCCCGGTCTACAAAATGCAATGACACCACCCAACCCTTTCGAAGGAAGGATACAGCATCAACAGACCGCTGTCAAGGGATATGCTCACTGTCATTCCATCGACAAGTGAGATATGCCAAGCCTATGAACGTTCCATGTTGTCCCAAGAACCGAGGGCAGCTACCACGGAGCACTTAGAACCGTCCCCCCCTCCAAGCGAGGGAGCACAACCATCGTCTTCATCGGATGATAACAATGATGATGATGATGATACTCGTGCTTACCCCGGCCCTCACCAACATATTTCCCTACCTACTACCCAAAGGGCACCCACATCCACTATCCCTGGCGATCAAAGCCAAAGGGATATTGAAACAGGACGACCCAGTCCAATCCAAACCCAAGCTAGCCATCCAGAGACCATCCTTCGAGCCTCTAGAGATGAACAAGCCGAGGAATCTCATACCCCATCACCCGTCTCTCAACAGAGTGGTGATGAAGAGATAAGTGCCCCTTCGCCTCAGGGCTCGCCACAACCTCTCACACACACAAATGCATTCATTGCTTCTGATGTTGAACCCATAGATCGTTCAGAGCGATCTTCATTTCGTACACCACTACTCTCGGTATTTGATCTACCAAAGGGTACACACATCCGATTCACTTACTCAGCCTCTGAAGTTGAAGAAGAGGAAGAGAATGTCCAAACATCACGAGATAGTTCTTCTCTCGAAGGCTATCAAGGACATGACGGAAGTCCTTCGCGACCTACCTTCACACAAGGCCAAGAAGGCGCCTAAGGAACAGAGGCACAACCTGCAGCATCCGTTGCTGCAGGGGTTACCCCTTAGCCGATCTGGTCACCAAGGCTGAGTTCCATGACTTTGTTGATACAGTTCCACGCCTCATGCTCGAGCAGCCGCCCAAGCAAATGACAATGCCACGATGACCAAGACCCCAATGATCAAGGTATTGGACCTCATGAAGGGGAGATAGAGGCGACGGCTGCATATACATCTCCATCCGCTGCACCAACGCAACCATCACCACCACACCAACCATCACCTCAAGAAACCCAAGCAAGGGAAC
>NW_020207872.1:0-1382 GCF_001531365.2 Cynara cardunculus var. scolymus | reverse complement strand
AATGTCCTCTGCGTGGGTAGGCTGGGTTGGGCTCGGCATGTGCGTGCCTTGTTCAATAGGGGATCCCTCTAGAACAGGACCCCTAGAAGCGTGGGAGGTGGCCTGGGTTGTGTGCCTTCGGCATCTTGTTCTCCCTCACCTAGCTCCTCTTCCTCTTCTTCTTTGTCGTCTAAGACGACCTCTGTCCCAACTTGGATATGTCGATTGGCGCCTTGAATTCTTTTTGGATATTGACGAGAACGTCCTGGATTTGTTCTGTTGGGAAAACATCTAGTACGACTTTGCGCAATCTTCTGCGCTTGGGAGTTGTAGCCTCTACCGGGCTCTCTTGTACCACAACCTCTGTGACCACAGGCTCTGTGACTACATGCTATGTGACCACAGGCTCTGTTGGTTKAGCCTTCTTGGTTTTCTTCTTTTTAGACTTTGGCAGAGGGCCACTTGGGCCTTCTTCTTCTGCAGGCCTCTTTTTCCCTTTCTTCTTCACAAAAGAGTCGGCACCCTTCTATGTCTTCTTATGCTTCTTGGGTGGGGGACTTGGGATTCTAGGGACTACCTCACTCATCTTACCAGCCTCTGCAGGCTCCTCCATACGTCCCTCAACTCTCATTTTCTCAATTTGCTCACCTAGGGGGATTCCTATTCGTGGTGGGGTTTCAGGGACCGGCTCTGGCCTCCTGAATCCATGTCTATAGGCCTTCCTATCTCCTTTACTAAGGTACCTGAGCATGGCTTTGGATAAGGGTCTAGGGCTTTTGTACCCTTGCTCATGCTCAGTTGGGTGGAATTCTTTGAACGGGTACATCCTTGCGTTTGGTTCCACAGAGGGTAGTTTAGCTGCTAAACAGATCTCCAAAGACAAGACCAAGGAACCGTTGAAGAATGAGGTTAGGTTGGTTCATGTCTTCCTTGGCCTTCTTCTGTGCTTTGACCTTGTACTTTTCTCCCCTTTGACTCGCACATTTCTTTTTGATCAAACCAACCATGTCCTCGAAAATTAGTTGAGCATAGTCGAGTGGCAGGTTGAAGTAGATCCCGTAAACAATGGACATCATCGCGTGCGAGGTCTGGTCGTGGCTTCCCACTTTCCCTCTCAAGCAGCAGTTGACTATTGAAAACAGGGTATTCCAGACTGGGGGTAGTCCTTTGCGCTTGAATTGGGTTCATTTTATGATTGGGGTCGCATAGGAGTGGAATTCAAGGAATTGAATCAATTCCTCGTCAGTGGGGGTTGCAACAAATTCATTCAGATTAAGGGATTCCAGTGTGGGTAAAYGCAAGGCAGTTCGCAATATGTCCACATTAAGTTCCAAAGGTACCAACGATTTATTGATGGGGTGTGAGGCGTATCCAACAATGGTCAGTCCAGAATTGTCCAAAGT
>NW_020207871.1:0-1408 GCF_001531365.2 Cynara cardunculus var. scolymus | reverse complement strand
TGTTGATTGTCCTCTGTAGTCTTCTGTGATAGATCAGCTTCTGTCAACACTTGTTGTTTTACTTTTTCTATACTTTTACATTCAAGGAATGAGAGCTAACACAAATCCTTTCCACTTTTCAAGCTAAGCATTTAGCTATTCAAATCTCATACATTTGAATCAATCAAGCTTCATATAATGCCACTTTTTAAACCTTTTCTAATCAAACAAGGTTTAAACAAGTTTCGGGCCAAACCTGTTATTCTTCTCTTCAATAACATCTAGACTATGATTTCCATTAAGAACCTTGATCTTAAATCTTTAAATCACAAAGAAATAAAGATTCCAAACCACGGTAGTCTTAAGAGATATAATAGAAAGAGTTATATCATACAACACAGATACAAATGCCACCCTTATATCAAATGTACACCTCTCCTTGATATGCCACCCTTATCCCATGGTACACCTCTCCTTGATATGCCACCCTTATCCACCTTTCCTTGATATGCCACCCTTATTTCTTCATCAAAACATTTCAAAAGAAAATAATTCCAAATAGACCGCAACCATTGGAATTATTATTATCAATCCAAAATCATTTATTTCATATTTCCATTTTATGAAAAAAAATAACAATTTTTTATCAATCAAGCACAAGGCATAACTCAAATCCGGTCAACCTAGGCTTGACCGGACTTCATCTCCTGTGACATCCATCATTTTTGAGCCTCAGGTTAGCACCTTTGTAGGATACATATATTTAGAGCTATATTTATTTAGGATCTAGTCATGATTGATTGGAATTCATCTGGCTTAGTTCCCAAAGTATAGTTCAGTGAACTTTGTTTCGACAAGTAGCGGATAAAGTTAACTTATGTAATACCAATATATATTAAAATATTAAAGTCTCATTTGAATGTCCAAATAATTTTTCCAAAAATGTGGAACTTGGATCTAATAATGATACCTTTATAAATTTTTGACAAATTGTATTTTGTCATAAATTTAAAATGGGCTTTATTTTGTTTAAAAGGAGAAAATAAAATCTTTATGGGCTTGGGCCTTAAAAGGCCAGCCTATTTCTTTCCTTTAGAACCCGAATATAAATTCCCCACTTCCTTTGAAAATTCTCATTTTTATCCTCATTTTAGCAAAATAAACCTTTCTTCTCCCTAATCTCGCTCTCTCTCTAAATCAAAACCCCTTCAGCCGATTTCATCATCAAAGCACCTTTAGGAAATTTGTCAATCTTGAAGAAATTTTCAAGAATTCAAGAAAAATGTATTATACTAGCTATCTTACCAATATTAAATATAAAAAATTCCTATTTATTCTACTCTTACTTCTTGTTCTTGAAAATAAAGTTTATGGAGAACTCAAAAAGGGGAGATTGTACATCCAAGACATGAAAATGTCTTCAAATGAT
>NW_020207870.1:0-1406 GCF_001531365.2 Cynara cardunculus var. scolymus | reverse complement strand
TGGATTTGAAATCCTACCATTCCTACAAACCAAACACAGGATTGGAATGGATTTCAAATCCAAATCCCCCCAAATCCATTCCAATCCCGCAAACCAAACGCATCTAAGAGGTTGTTTGGTTGATTTTCAATTAAGTCATGTATGGATAAAAGCTATACATGTGGATTAATCGATCAGTAGAGATTGAGAAGGTTTTTGTTTGACAGGGTTCTTTCTTAGATGGAATGAGTGTGTGTGTGTGTGTGTGTTCTGAAAGTGCACTTTTTGGAGGAAAAAAACTTGGGCTTTCTCTATATCATTAAGCCACTACCAAACAGTCATGTATAACCGACTAAATAAGTTGTGTGTCACATTAAGCTTCTAAGCTGCTAACAAACAGACACTCGGTTATTATCAACCACAAAGTGGTAAAACCTTCAAAGTCTTTTCACCATAACACAAAAAAACCCAAACTTATAAACTCTAAAAGGCATACAACAAAACAGGACAACCGAAATCAAATAGATCCGTCTTCTAATTCTCCCACATTTCTTGATCGTTATAACAGCATACATAAAAGTAGATAGTTAATTCAGGGGCCGTTTATCAAACGCTTACCAAATCACATTACTTTACCGGATGAATATGATAAAGACCAAGAATCTTACCCAGCAAGAGCGAGACAAAGACCAAGAGTCTTTCCCGGTAAGTGAAGGCGACGACTCTCACCATGGTAAGTGTTTACCAGATAAATTGTTGCATACGATGTCATCTTGGTAGACTAAAATCTTATTCGGTAAGAAAATGATAGTGTTAAATTTTACGGTAAGCGCTTACCCGGTAAGGGTTTGGTAAACGCCCCTCGCTCACTTTTATGGCTCTGTTCATCAGAAAGTACCTCCAATTTGTTTCTTGATATCAAACCCAGATGAAATTACGCAAAAATCAACACAAAAATCATATAATTCGACCTGGGTTTGCGATTGAAAAGTAATCCCAAAAAGGAAAATGAAAAATGAGAAAACAATGGAACCTTCTCGAGTTCATCTTGAGTTTCCTGAAGCTTTTCAATGTGAAGAACGATTTCGGCGTCAATGTGATCGGAATCATCGTCGTCGACGGTGGTAGAAGTGTCGGAAAGCTTTGTTTTCTTACCACGATCTGCGGCCATGGTGGAAGAACCCTAGACGAAATCAGTAGAAACGAGGAGGTTTCCTTTCTGGTGTTCGTCCAATACGACGCTCCCGGAGCTTTGCCGGCGGCGGCGTCGACGGCGATTGCATCAAAAACAGAAAAGCTCAAACATTCTTGAATTTCTAAAACCAAGATTCAAGTGGCATAAAATGGATTTTTGGATCTTGAAATTGACAAACTCCTCCAACCGATTATTTGATTAGATGGTTTTTTTTTTTTTTTTTTTTTTTTTT
>NW_020207868.1:0-1350 GCF_001531365.2 Cynara cardunculus var. scolymus | reverse complement strand
AGAGGAACACTTGGGCCTTCTTCTTCTGCAGGCCTCTTCTTCGACTTCTTTTTCACAGAAGAGTCGGCACCCTTCTATGTCTTCTTAAACTTCTTGGTTGGGGGACTTGGGTTTCTAGGGATTGCCTCACTCATCTTACCACCCTCTGTAGGCTCCTCCGTACGTCCCTCAACCCTCATTTTTTCGATTCGCTCTCCTAGGGGGTTCCTATTCGTGGTGGGGTCTCAGGGACCGGTTTTGGTCGCCTGAATCCACGTCTATAGACCTTCCTGTCTTTGTGGCTAAGAAATCTGAGCATGGCTCTGGATAAGGGTCTTGGGCTTCTGTACCCTTTCTCATGCTCAGTGGGGTGAAATTCCTTGAACGGGTAGAGCCTTGCGTTTGGCTCCACAGAAGGAAGTTTGGCTGCTARHAGATCGCCAAAGACTAGACCAAGGAAACGTTGCAGAATAAGGTTGGGTTGGTTCATGTCCTCCTTGGCCTTCTTTTGTGCTTTAACCATTGATTTTTGGCCCCTTTGACTCGCGTATTTCTTCTTGATTAACCCGACCATATCCTCGAATATTAACTGCATGTAATCCAGAGGAAGGTTGAAGTAGATTCCATACACGATGGACATCATGGCGTGTGAGGTCTGGTCGTGACTACCCACCTTCCCTGTCAAGCAACAATTGACGATAGAAAACAGGGTGTTCCAGACAGGGGGCAGTCCTTTGTGCTTAAATTGAGTTCTTTTGACAATAAGGGTCGCATAGGAGTGAAATTCCAGGAATTGAATTAATTCCTCGTCAGTGGGGGTCGCAGCATAGGCATTCAAATTAAGTTCCTCCAATGTGGGTAAACGCAGGGCAGTCCTTAAAATGTCCACATTCGGTTCTAAGGGAACCAGAGATTTATTGATGGGGTGTGAGGCGTATCCAACAATTGTTAATCCAGAATTATCAAGGGTTGTAATGTAAGAACTGAGTAGAAATTGTGTTATGTATGGTTCTGGGGTTGGTTTGGTAGCAGATAGGGCAAAGAAAAGTGGGTGATTTCTTAGAATTTCAAGCAAAGGAAAAGTAAATTCGGGAAAACCTGTTGCAGATAGGACGAAGAAGTAGTTATTTGGTTTTTTAACAAGGACGACCTTCTCGTATTTGTTTTGAACGAGGACGACCTTCTCGTATTTGTTTTGAACGAAGGATAGTGCATGGGATGTCAGGGCTTAAGCTTGGGTCACTTCATTGTCGCTCGAAATGTTCACTGATTGTCCAGATGCGGATGAAGAAGACATTTTGTAGGTTGAATGCTTGAGAAATTCTTAGTTACAGGTTCGCCGGAGTATTTGAGAGTGGTAAAGGTTTTTGA
>NW_020207867.1:0-1412 GCF_001531365.2 Cynara cardunculus var. scolymus | reverse complement strand
ATGTTTATCCTGTATTTGATTATGATTATCTGCAGTTAGTTACACAAATTCAGATATGGAGCTTTAATAAGTTGTACTTACGCACAATCTACTTGCAATCTTGAGTTTTAAGTAATATGCATTAATAAACAGTACTTTACGCATAAAAAGTGGGTTTTAAGAGTTTTTGTCAAATGCTTTATAATATMGTATAAATATACTTATTAAAAAATGTTCAGTGATAGAAAGAATCAATGGAAAAACCGTTTAAAACATTTTGATCACGAAAGAAGAAAAGCTTCAATGATAGTTTTAAGTTTTAAAGAAGAAGAGAGAGTATACATACCTTTGAAAGAAGAGATAAGAGTTCGGTGATAGAATAAGAACACTGAATCATTTCACTTACTGATTGATGCGTATGGCTAAAGGAATTTAATCTTTAGCGTTTAGCATTCCAAGTTCGCTGATCAAGATGTTAAATCTTGTCTCATCAAGAGGCTTTGTGAAAAGGTCAGCGAGTTGGTAATCAGTGGGAACAAAGTGAAGTTCATTATTACCATTCATAACATGATCTCTGATAAAAT
The DNA here is from genome assembly GCF_001531365.2 of Cynara cardunculus var. scolymus. Classification (NCBI taxonomy): domain Eukaryota; kingdom Viridiplantae; phylum Streptophyta; class Magnoliopsida; order Asterales; family Asteraceae; genus Cynara; species Cynara cardunculus. Next base: position 849 of record NW_020207867.1, on the reverse strand, counting down.
GATATTTGATCTCAATATGTTTGGTCTTGGGGTGAAGAATAGGGTTTTTTGCAATCGTAATAGCACTAGTGTTATCACAATAGATAGGAATATTTGAAAACTGAAGATTGTAGTCATTAAGCTGGTTTTTCATCCAAAGGACTTGAGCACAACAACTTCCAGCGGCAACGTATTCAGCTTCAGCGGTTGATATGGACACTGAATTTGCTTTTTACTTATCCAACTCACCAACTTTCCACCTAGAAGTTGACAACCTTCAGTGTTGCTTTTCCTATCAATTTTGCAACCAGAAAAATCACTATCCGAGTAACCTATTAGGTCAAAACTTGAACCCTTAGGGTACTAGAGACCTAAGTTAGGAGTTCCCTTYAGGTATCTGAAAATGCGTTTTACAACAATCAGATGATATGCCTTAGGTTCAGATTGATATCGTGCACATAAGCAAGTAGAATACATGATATCTAGTCGAGTAGCTGTAAGATACAGCAGGGAGTCGATCATTCCTCTATAAATAGTTACGTTTACAGGCTTTTCATTTAGATCCTTATTAAGAGAAAGTGGAGGAGCCATATGAGTTTTCATAGATGAGCTGTTAGAGAGATCAAACTTTTTCAGCATATCACGGACATACTTACTCTGACTGACAAAGATAGCTTTATCTAATTGCTTGATATGGAGACCTAAAAAGAAGGTTAGTTCTCCCATCATACTCATCTGGTATTCTTTCTTCATGMGATCAGTGAACCGAAAACATAAAGAGGGATTAGTGAAACCAAAAATAATATAATCGACATATATTTGGATTAGAATGATATGACCTTTAACTTTCCTAAGAAATAAGGTCTGGTC
>NW_020207866.1:0-1413 GCF_001531365.2 Cynara cardunculus var. scolymus | reverse complement strand
AGCATTCACATGATTTAGAGATGTGTTTAGAATTATGAAGTATCCATCTTTTGTATGTAAATGGGATTTTGTAATGTCTCTCTCTCTCCATGATTGTTTATTGACACGAAATATATAGCTTACTGGGCATTATGAAATTTTCGACTTGAATTCCTTAATACGTATTTCGATTATATATAGTGATTATATTATATATATATAAAAGAAAATGTAATGTGTTATGTTTGACTTTAGAACCATGTTAAAACGTTAATACCCTATTATGTCAGTATGGTTTCTCGTGGATCAACAAGGAACGTTCTCAATGGGGGAGGTACTAATGGCATAGCCCCACCAACAGTTCGAGGTCGGACACGGGCCCAAAGTCGCGGTCGAGGAAGTGTCCGAACCGCTAGTTCTAGTACGACTCCATCCGCGCAAGCTAATTTAGCTATCGGTAGGAGTCAAGGAGGCCGGGGAGAGGAAAATCTCCTCACAAAGGAAATGATAGCTGAGCAAATGGCACAAGTCCTCCGAGATACATTGCCAAATATACTTAAAGCAATGTTGGGTGACAGACTTAAAGACAATGAAGATGGAGAGGAGGAAAGTGTTCGACGCGAGAACACTCAAGCCACTGAAAAGGTGGAAGTATCTATTAAAGAGAAGGTGGAGTCGCCCACCAACGAGAGAACTGAATTGACAATAAAGGAGAAAGGATGTAGTTTTAAAACATTCAAAGGCACCGGGCCGAAAGAATTTAAGGGAATAGAAGGCCCAGTTGGCCTGATGAACTGGGTAACCAAGATGCAAAGTAGCTTCAAAATTTGTAGATGCACAGAAGATCAAAAAGTGACCTATGCTGCTACAACCTTTGTGGACTATGCATTGCATTGGTGGGAGTCTGAGTGCGCAATCAGAGGTGATGAGGATATTGCTGTCATGACTTGGGAGCAAATGAAAAAGATGATGATGGATAAGTATTGCACATAATCGGAGGTGAACAAGCTAGAATCAGAATTTCTGAGATTAAAGCAAGGTTTGTCGTCGGTTCAAGAATATGTTAACGATTTTCTTGAGAAAACAAGGTTCGCCAGTTACCAAGTGGCTACCGAGGAGAGAAAGATAGGTCACTTCAAAGACGGCTTAAGAATAGAAATCAAACGATACGTGGACATGACTAAACCGACCATATTTGTCCAAGCAGTGGATATGGCGAAGGTGGCAGAGGAGAACAACGCTAGGGAGAATTGTGATAGAAGGGATGCAAAAAGAAGATGGGAAGGATCGAACAAGTTCAACAAGAAACCAAAATGGACTCCGACTCTGGCAAAAACACGAAGTGAGGGATTCACTATTCCTCCATGCAACAAATGCAACAAGAGACATAGGGGAGAGTGCAGAGCGGGGAGCCTGACATGCTACAAATGTGAC
>NW_020207865.1:0-1413 GCF_001531365.2 Cynara cardunculus var. scolymus | reverse complement strand
GCAAGTTTTAAAAATTATTTGGAGTGCTTGGCATTATATAAGACGATCCGGTTCATTACGGGTCACAACAGTGTTTTCTACGCAACCTACCGGGATTTCTAACTACTTAAGCTCTAAACGCTCTACTTGAGAGATAATAATATTTCTAAAGTGCTATCTAGCTACTAACCTGGTATTTAAATTTCCGGATGTCACACAGGGTATACGAATGGAGACCTTGGTGAAGTATCGAGCCAAGAGTTACTTTGAAATTGCTCTTCGGCTTGGCAACAACAGACTTTCCTGCACTCCACCCCAATGAAGACTTCCATGGCCTGCAGGAGAAGAGGTCTGCTTCTGTCCTTACTCAACCAGAACTAGGTCTGGTATATAAAAATGAGTTTGGCATAAAGAAATTCTTTAGGTTGACTGAGGCCTTCAAGTACTTAAATGAAACACTTGAATAGTTTCAGAAAGCCATCAGAGACAGGTTAGGCAGACCTCATGTGCCGATAGACGATGGACAGAGACTGATTCATGAGATATCTACAGTCGTCCTATACAGAGGACTACTAATGTGCTTTTGGGATATATCACAAGGGAGACCTTGAATGTAGTCTTACTTATGTTTTGTCTTGTAATTCCTTTTATTTCATCATTGTAAGAATTCATCATTTTGTTCCAATGAAAATTTGGCAAAAGATGTTTTCTTTAGAATAGCCTTTGTTCTTCACTTATACTTTGAATGTTCTTAGATTAGTTAATGTTTGTTCTTTCATTACTTAGGGGGAGATTGTTAGACCCCATAAGTATTATGCATGAAGTAATGAAGACAAACAAGTGATGAAGAACAAGAAGGGCGATGGAAGACTTCAAAGAAAAATGACTAAGTCTGAAGAACAACCAGAGGGTCGATGAACTGACCAGAGATGCGATGGAAAGTGCATCTTTATAACCCCTCTGGGTACTAACACTTGGAGTTTCTGTCACCAGTTCAACCAGAAGCAAGCAATGAGTATATGAAGATAAGGTTGAATTCATACCCCATGGAAGACAGCTGGAAATGACCAATCAACAGGTGGATTCTACAAAGTTTATCTTGCTTTAATGTTTATCCATGTTTACATAAGCGTTATCTGTTAGTAGAAGATTAACTAAATAGTATCACTAGATAGTTATCTTCTTAGATAGATTACTAGTATAAATAGGTGATTAGGCCTATTGTAATCTTTGACTCTTTCTATGTTCTTCACAATCATTGGAATAAAGTGAAATCTTTGGTACTCAAGTTTATCCTTTGAATGTTCATACATTGTTCTTGAGTGTTCATCATTTTATTCATCCAAACACTATAATCTGGTTATTCTTAACTTAATTATTAGTGTTATTGAGAGATGTGGGATCAACACAGAATTATTCAATGTCGAATTATTT
>NW_020207864.1:0-1414 GCF_001531365.2 Cynara cardunculus var. scolymus | reverse complement strand
TTATATTGATCTAATGTTTACCTTCTTATGCTGTTTGGATTAGGTACTTGAAGTATATAATTTGCAGTGTTTCTGGTTTGTAATTTGCAGTGTACTTGAAGTCTGCACTCGACTGTTGTGATTGTTAGTTAACAGCTGCATAGTGATTTGTGAACTTGAGAACTGGAATAGAATTAGCCATAAATGCAATAGTAGACAGTTCAGTCCTCTGTTTATGATTTTTGACAGCAAGGTTAGGTATTTTTTTTGAGTAATTGGTTGATTGTTGGTTATCTTGGGTAAATTGAGAAGGATTTGCAGGTTGTGTATTTGGACAGCTTTATATACAACAATTTATGTGTTCTGTGCATGTTAAACAATTAGTTTTTACAACTGCAAGTTTAAGCAATACACAGCAGTTTAATTGCATGATTAAGACTTAGTTTAACAGCAAGATTGTTGAATTAATTCTTAGTTTTGTAAGGAGACTTGAACAGATTTAGATTTATATGCTGTGACAGCTTCTTTTCTTGTAACAGACTCCATCACAGTTCTTTGTTTACTGTTTGTGCACTGGAACAACAGACTGAGTGGTAACATGTTTAAGCTTCAACAGTGACTGTCAGATTTGAGAAGATTGTTGTTTTGTTCCTGTCAGACTGCAGCAGCAACAGCAACAACTTTGGACATTTATCTGTAACAGCAATAAGACTAAAACAGCACTTTGGGACTGTTTCTGGTTTGAAACAACAGCAACCATTTTGACAGCAGATTTTTAACAGCAGCAACTGTTAGTGTGAACTAGAAAATAACAGCAGCTGTGTTGGTGTAAAGAAGAAAGAAAACAGCAGCTGTTTACAGTTCTTGACATCAACTCCATAGCAGCTGTTTACAGATCTTGACAGCAGCAGCTTCTCTTAGGTTGAAGTAGCAGCAGGTTCACAATAGCAGCTTCATTTGCAGCTACACAGTGTGCAGCAGCAAGCATAAAAAAGAAAGAAGCAGCAGGTCTTAGCAGCATGGTGMAGTAAGTGAGCTGTTCAAACAGAGCAAGAAAGAAACAGCAGGTTGTCTAGTCAGAACAAGAACAGCAGCAGTGTGCAGGTTTCTGGTTAGATAGTGTTTTAAGAGCTGTTTAGAGTACATTTTGAGAAGTTGTTTTGAGTGCATTAGTTTACTGTATTTTGGTTCATTGTTGTTCACTTTTACTCATACTAATTTGGGTTCAAGTTTGTCTTGATAGCAATAATCTGACAGCAGGTTTAGTAGCACACATTTCAGCTACACAGTGAACTGTGGACATTCTCAAGTTACACAGTAAATCAAAGTTCACTTTGGTTACCAGATTTGAAAGCCTGTTGAAGTGGATTTGCTTTCTGGGATTAAGATCAAGTCACAACAATCCAAGTGTAGCAAAGTCACAGCAGTCCAAGTG
>NW_020207863.1:0-1414 GCF_001531365.2 Cynara cardunculus var. scolymus | reverse complement strand
TTAGTCCCTGATATTCGTAAAGAGATTCTGAGATGTCAGAAAGAAGCCTTGAAAGAAGATTTTGACAAAACAGAAAAGTTGGGTAAGATGATTTCAACCCTGGAACCGAACAGTGAATGAATTATGTGCTTTCAAGGGCGAATCTGGGTACCATGTTTTAGAGATATCTGAAACATTATACTAAATGAAAGCCATAAGTCCCGATAATCTATTCATCCAGGTACCAATAAGATGTACAGGGATTTGAAACCTTTCTATTGGTGGCCTGAATTGAAGAAGGACATAGCCAGATATGTGGAATAGTTAAGATTGAGCATCAAAAGCCGTATGGAAATTTTCAATCTTTGGAGATTCCTGTATGGAAATGGGATCACATTACAATGGATTTCGTCATGAATTTACCTCGAACTTCAAAAGGTTATGACGCGATTTGGGTAATTGTTGATCGTCTATCTAAATCTGCGCATTTTCTACCTATAAGAGAGAATTACTCTTTAGAAAAGCTGCCTCAGGTTTATATCAAAGAGATTATAACCAGAGACGGAGTTCCATTATATATTATCTCTGATAGAGATAGTTGTTTCACTTCAAAGTTCTGGGAAGGTTTGTAGAAAGCTTTGGGGTCTAAAATCCGATTAAGTACAGCTTATCATCCGCAAACTGACGGGCAAAGTGAAAGGACTATCCAGACTCTTGAGGATATGTTGAGAAGTTGTGGCATAGACTTCGGGGGATCATGGGAAGATCATTTGCCATTAATAGAGTTTGCATACAGTAACAGCTACCATTCCAGCATCCAAGCTGCACCGTATGAAGTATTGTATGGACGTAAATGTCGAACGCCGTTATGTTCGAACGAGGTAAGTGAAAGACAGTTGACGGGTCCTAAGATTGTTCAAGAAACTTCTGAAAAGATTGAACAGATCCGTGAAAGAATCAGAACAGCACAAGATCGTTAGAAAAGTTACGCTAATAATCGTCGAAAGCTGATTGAGTTTTGCGTAGGTGATTTTGTAATGTTGAAAGTTCTACTGTGGAATGGTGTTATCAGATTTGGAAAGAAAGGTAAGCTCAGTCCAAGGTATGTTGGGCCATTCAGAATATCTAAGCGAATTGGGCCAGTAGCATATCAGTTAGAGCTACCAGAAGAACTAAGTCTGATCCACAACACTTTTCATGTATCGAACTTGCGGAAATATTTAGCTAATCTGAGTCTAGTTGTACCATTGCCAGATGTAACAACCCCCAAATCCATACATTACATATAACACATATTTCATACATAGAATACATGTTTTCCCCACAAAGGTCCATAATACAAGAGTCTATAACGTGAAATACATAACTCAAAAATTCAAAAAGTACATGCTCTTGTATCCTAGCATCTATGCTCCAAAACATAGCTAATTAAGAT
>NW_020207862.1:0-1414 GCF_001531365.2 Cynara cardunculus var. scolymus | reverse complement strand
ACAAGTGAGACACGCCAAGCCTATGAACGCTCCATGCTATCCCAAGAACCAAGGACAGCCACCCAGGAGCACTTAGTGCCGTCCCCCCTCCAAGCGAGGGAGCACAACCATCGTGCTTCCCCCGGCCCTCACCAACATATTTCCCTACCTACTACCCAGAGGGCACCCACATCCATTATCCCTGGCAATCAAAGCCAAAGGGATATTGAAACAGGACGACCCAGTCCAATCCAAACCCAAGCTAGCCATCCAGAGACCATCCATCAAGCCTCTGGAGATGAACAAGACGATGAATCTCATACCCCATCACCCCTCTCTCAACAGAGAGGTGATGAAGAGATAAGAGCCCCATCGCCTCAGGGGTCGCCACAACCTCTCACATACACAAACGCATTCGTTGCTTTTGATGTTGAACCCATAGATCGTTCAGAGCGATCTTCATTTCGTGCACCACTACCCTCGGTATTTGATCTACCAAAGGGTACACACATCCGATTCACTTACTCATCATCTGAAGCTGAAAAAGAGGAAGAGGATGTCCAAAGATCACGAGATAGTTCTTCTATCGAAGACTATCAAGGACATGATGGAAGTCCTTCGCGGCCTACTTTCACACAAGGCCAAGAAGGCGCCTCAGGAACAGAGACACAACCTGCATCATCCGTTGCTGTAGGGGTTACACCCTTAGTCGATCTGGTCACCAAGGCTAAGTTCCAGGCCTTTGTTGATACAGTTTCGCGCCTCATGCTCGAGCAGTCGCCCAAGCAAACGACAACGCCACGATGACCAAGACCCCGATGATCAAGATCTTGGACCTCGTGAGGGGGAAACAGAGGTGGCGGCTGCATATACAACTCCATCTGCTGCACCAACGCAACCATAACCAACCACCCCATCATCACAACACCAATGAAATGAAAATTTGTCATCCAATGAAAACTTGGAAATTGATGTTTTTCTTCTAGATTAGTGTATGTTCTTCATATGTGTCTCGATTAGACTTTGTTATTTCATTACTTAGGGGGAGATTGTTAAACCCCACAATGCAAAATGTAAAAAGTAATGAAAAACAAACAAGTGATGAAGAACCAGAAGACCAATGAAGACATCAAGGCAAAAACGACTAAGTCTGGATTCGACCATTGGATCGATGGACAAACTAACCAGAGGATCGATGGAATGAACAACCAGAGAACCGATGGACAAAGTTAGACCATTGGATTGATGGAAAGACCAACCAGAGGATCGATGAACATTGGACCGATGGACTAAGTTCAACTAGATGACCAATGGACGATGCATTCTCGTCGATGCTCTGGACAGACAAACTCTTAGAAGATTTTCTAAATATTCATCCAAGCGTGCAATGAAGATTTGAAGATAAGGATGAATTCATCACATTGATAATAACAGC
>NW_020207861.1:0-1415 GCF_001531365.2 Cynara cardunculus var. scolymus | reverse complement strand
TAAGCTTTGAGCGATTTAAGAATCTAAAGGGTTTTTGACTTTGACTATAAATAGTCGACTCATTTTTTACTTTTTACTTTTTATCTACATTTACTATTCATCGTCGTCTCCGCTTAACTCTCTGGTTCATCGTTCAAGTCTATCAATCTCTTCTACTGTTCCATCTCTTTGCTAATCAAGGTTTACATCATTTGATTCCTTTATAGATATACCTTGATCGTATGGGATTCATATTTGAACATTTGGACTGATTGGACTTAATATGTATTTTCTCTTATATCGAATCTGAAAATGAATCATAAAAGGATAAACATAAATGAAAATAGTTTTATCTTTGTTTGGTTGTGTATATTTTGATTCTTTTTGTGTGTATTTTTATTTCTTTTGTGTGTATTTTGATTGTTTAGTGCGTATTTTGATTTTTTTAGTGTGTATTTTGAATTTTTATTGTGCTTGAATGTTTTCGTGTTGAACAGATATTTCACCGGACAAGGTGATCGGAGTTCACTCCGATCAACCTTAATCCGGGTGATGATTGTCCGATTTAATTCCTTTTCATGTTAGACTTAGTATTTTTCTGAATGTTTTTTTTTTGTTTTCAGGATTTCTAATCCGGTCACAAACCGTTTTCTTCTAAGTGTTGGTTTTATTTGTATGTTGTCCGGACTTCTAATCCGGTCAATTAGATTCATTATTTTTTTTCTAAGTGTTTGTCTATGTGGTCAATTGTTTACTTAAAATTTTTTTTTGTTTAGTTTTGTGGTTTTATTTTTCTTTCTCTATATCTAGTTTTATTTTTTTAGAGTTTAATATTTTTTTGTGTGTGTTGTATTTTTTTTTCAATAAAATGGTTTCTAATATTTTAGAATTTTTACAGGTTAATGGCGGAACAACGACATCAATCTGACGAGGAATCTCATGTTCCTTTCATCAGATCTGATAATATTCCCACTCACCCACCCAATCAACCTATTCCTTTAGAAAACCTTTTCCCTTCAATAAAATATCTTGACATTAAGCCAAACAACCATACTTTCTCTTTTGTGATGCCAGCAGATTATCCAATTATACCATAAATTCTAAAAGGCCACCCAATAGCTTATTCTTTATCTACAAATACACCTGTTCCGATGGTGTATCTACAACAATTTTAGGGAACGCTTACTCTAGAAAAGGACGAAGACACTATCTATTTTCAAGGAGAAGTAGACGAATATGTCAGTCGCCTGACATTGAAAAGATTAAGAAGAATTCTTCGTATGCCTGGTCCTGGATCTACTGGTTTCGAAGACTTCATCTCTGATGAATAGTTGTGCTTAGATATTAAAAGATTAGGATACTCTGCAGAGTTGACTAATCCTACTCAGTTCAAAAGACGATTTCTACCTTCCATATGGCATCTGCTGTTCTCAATT
>NW_020207860.1:0-1363 GCF_001531365.2 Cynara cardunculus var. scolymus | reverse complement strand
CTGGTTCCTCATTCTTGGCAAATCGATGAATCGCCTTTCATCGATCTTTGGTTCCTCATACTTGGCAACCCGATGGATCACCTTCCATCGATCATTGGTTCCTCATTCTTAATTGACAAATATATTCCTTTCATGGACCAGAGCCTCTGGTTCTTCTAACCAGAGTTTCTGGCTCTCAAGGTCAAGCCAACCAGAGCTTCTGGACGCTCCTCACTTATATAAAATAGCGGTCCTTAATCAAAACTAGAACGCAAAGCTCACTATCTATGCCCAGGCAATTTCCTACCTAACTCATAGTGCGAACTTTTAAATACAAAGGTTATAAAGACTAACCCCTTTATCTATGTCTAACTACCAAGTATTCAGATATAGAGTTAATCCTCAGGTTGTCTTAGTGCTTTATATATAATTTGCTTTACTTCACAACTAGAGCTTCTAGTTARTCTAGGGCGATGGATATTCAAAATTCATGCAACACACGCAATCATGCTTTTCATGTTTTTAGATAAAATTTCTATATTTGAGTATACTTCCAGCACAACCGATGAGAATATTTTTTCATAGTACTTAAGTTAAACATGGGTGATCAGGCTCTGTTTAAATTAAGTATTATAACACGACTTTTACCCTCTGGTTATACTTAGTAACTTTGTTTTGAAAGCATTTGGTTATAGTTTGGTTTTAGGAAAAACCGGTGTTCTCTATAACAGAGGCTCTGATACCAAATATGTCACACCCTGCTAAAGCGGAAACACGAGGCATAACAGGTAAGCATTCATAGCTCCATTTGATAGATATCACCATTAATTACATTATCAAAGATTTACAAATTCATAACCTTGCTGTTCACAAAGAAAACATTATTTACACAAAAAAGATTTCTAAAGCTTGTGAACAGGTGTTATCGCGTAAATCTTCCATAACCTTCCTTCTTATTTAATTTCCTGAAAAGCATGAAACACAAAAACAACGTGAACTACAAAGAGTTGGTGAGTTCACGGGTTTTCATATGCACAAAATATTTACAATGCATAAACCACAATTTGCAAACTTATACATAACATGCACATTATAAATGTAAATTTTCCATCGATGCTTAAAAACTTGAGACGCTACAAACCCTTATCTGACCAATGTGCCCCATTAGTTTACGAAGTACCATAAGTGTCCCGTTCACTCACTTGAGTACCATGGTTCGTATCAGTACTACTTCAGCGGTGGCTCTTACGCACACATGAGTAGACTTATGAAAAACATAGGTAATGTGCACCCTTTTCTGGGTGGGACTGTCAACACAATAGCGGCTATCCACAATACCGGGCCGTGGTATTGTGGATAGCCGCTATTGTGTTGACAGTCCCAC
>NW_020207859.1:0-1416 GCF_001531365.2 Cynara cardunculus var. scolymus | reverse complement strand
ATCTCATTCCAATTATGAGTTCTACTTATAGCTCACTAGTATACTTAGCATTTTAGCATTTTTTTTTAAATAAACACATAAGGTATGYTTATAATTACTAGTTAAGCATATTTAAATAGGTGGATGTTACAACAAATAACATCTTGTACTCTGGGAACAACACACAAAGAGTACGAGAGGTACATGTTGATCCTCTCTCTCAGTGATTTGATGATAATCCCTTTTATCTATCGATGTAATTTTGTTTCTGTATTTTCAGTTCCAGCGATCTTCACTAAGTATGTTTAGTGATCGCTGAAGAACTTGCATTGTAAATCTATCAGAGACAGCAATACTTCAAGAAGACAACATCACACCAAAGAACCTTCAGCAAACGTCGAAGACTGAAACTGAAGATTAGAGACCGGCGAGTACGTGATCTGAAGCGATATTCAGTGATTACAAGCCTGTTTACATATTTGTGAAGACTGCTCAAGCTTCAACGAATGATGATGAGACCTTCAGGTCATTCCAGCATTCAACGATCAAAGGAAGCGTGCTTAGCACGATTGTTGTTGTCTTGTCCTTATGCACACAAAGGACAAAACCCATACCCTTACAAAAGTTGTACTGTACGGAGCCGACTAGTCGACTCCTTGTCCACCAACTTTAGGTAAGGATGTCTGCTCTTGAATAGTGCTTTTATACTATTCACTGTAGCAAAGGACAAGCCTTCCTCTTAAGGCTTGACACACATTCTAAACCTACCTTATTGCATTAAATGGACATTTAATGCACTGGGTATAAATAGAAGTGTTTCTTCTCCATGCAGAAAGAGCGCATCTTTCTCTAACCTAATTCTTACTTCAAGCATCTTCTAGCTTAAGTAAATGATCTTTCTTTTAGCAACTTCTTTTCTTGTAATTGCTAAAGCATTATGTGTAGCCAAAGATTGTTTAGATAGGTTTTTATTACCTTATCTTTCCGTAAACAATCTTGTAAAATCTGTATTGATCTTCTTTATCAATATATATTTTAAATTTGGAAATACTGTGTTTGTATTCATCCCCCTCCTTCTACAAACTGTTTCTCTTCTTGTAGACCCTTACGGGACCAACAAGTGGTATCAGAGCAGTGTTTTCTTTCTTTCCTTGTGTTTGACTATATTTCTGTATTAGTTTATCTCTTCTTAGATAACTTTATTTCTTACAAATGGCTTTACGAATTGCAAACACACACACACAAAAGATAATGGCTCTCTTGCCAAACCTCTCAGGTTTGTCCGTGACAACTTTAGTCTCTGGAAGAACCGGATGTCCCTCTTTCTGGAAGGTGAGGATCTTGAAATTCCACATTACATAGAAAATGGACCATATATTCCATTTGCTATTGTTCCGGCTATTCCAACAACAGCTACGACTGCTGCGATTCCTGAAT
>NW_020207858.1:0-1417 GCF_001531365.2 Cynara cardunculus var. scolymus | reverse complement strand
CAAATATTTTAGACACCCTTCCTACCCTGGCGGACTCTGGCACCTTGGCTTCTTCTTCCTCAAGAATCGGCCTCTCGGTTGACCCTTCTGCAAGGATGGGTTTGACGGTTCCTTGCAGAGCGTCAAACGTACCCGTGGACGTTTCTTGGACTAGTGGGAGTTGTGATGAAGGGCCTTCTCCTTCTATGCGAGGGATGGGGCCTCTGCCCTTCTTGGCTTGAGCCTCTACCAGGGATACCTTTAAAGCTTCGAGGAGCGTTTGGTCATCTTTGTAATCTTCTTCGTTTATTGGCTGTGGAGTCTCTATACTTGACGACGACCCCTTCTGTGGTGACTCTGCAACTTTGCCTTTACCTTTGCCTTTAGGCTTTGTTGCCTTTTCCTTGCCTTTTGAGAACAAGGTAGCTGTAGTGTCCATGATCTTGATGCCTCTGGCAGAAGTCTTCTTTGGCTCTGGTTTCTTCTCATCTTTCTTCTCCCCCTTATGACGATCATGATCATCATCTTCTTGATCATCATGGTTCGTTTTGGCTTCTGCCTTGCATGTATCCAGGGGAGCCTTCTCCAACCTCTGCAAAATTTTGGTGGCCGCCTTCTTCATCTTCCTTATTGCCTCATTTGTAAGCTCAGAGGCGTGATTGATGTCTATCTCTGTTGACCACTTCAGTTTGTAGACGTTTCTGTAGATCTCGCTTCTGAAGAGGTCACCCTCTTTCATGAGTTGTGATGTGCAGTCTCGTATCGCTGTATTGGAGGCACGGGCCTCTTTGAGAAGACGGTCTGTATGCTTGCACACGAGATTACCCAGAGCTTCAACCATGGCATCAATCTCTCTACGGGTAGCAAGGTGATTGATGTTGGCCCTTCAGGACTAGGTATCAATACCATATGTTACCGCTGAGGAAAACATCTGCTTGATTTTGTCTTTGAGAGAGGACTAGTCCGTGTAGCCCGTAGAGATGAAGTCGGCACAGAATTGGGCAGCCATCTCTGAAAGTTATGTCTTCAAGGTCTGGATGGAGGAGGGGTTGAGGCTTAGATCTTTGATTGCCTCTGTGAGATCCTCCTTCTGTAGGACAGAGCTTTGAACAGTTGAAAGAGTAGTATTGAGTTCTGCTGTGGTTGAGCTCAACTCCTTCAGGGTCTCTGTTATTGGAGAAAGGTCTTCTACCATCGATCGGGTGATAAACAAGCTTTTCAACTCGTCTATCTTTCTAAATATTTTTGTGGCAAAGGTTTTAAGCTCCCCCTTTGTCACATACATATCCTGGGAACCTAAACCACCAACACATGGTGATTTAGTAGCCTCAGAGCGTGAGGCGCCCTCAGCGACTGGTATTGCGTAGTCTGTTCTGGAACTTCCACCAGATCCTCGAACATCTCCCAGAGGAGAGCCTACTGGTGTTCTGTAGATTTC
>NW_020207857.1:0-1417 GCF_001531365.2 Cynara cardunculus var. scolymus | reverse complement strand
TTATATCCTAAGTGTAATGTACTATTACCTGTGACGCCTCGTGTTTCCGCTTTAGCGGGGTGTTACATTACTGCATTGCAATCCTTCATCTGAAATATGTTCAGAATTTCTCCCACATATTTCTTTTGGCAAAGAAATATTCCAGCATCTGATTGTGTTACTTCTATTCCCAGAAAAGAGCGCATCAAACCGAGATCAGACATTTCAAATTCATTCTTCATGGACCTATTAAATTCTCTAAACATCGTAGAATTGTTTCCGGTAAATAAGATGTCATCAACATACAAGCAAACAATAAGCATTTCTCCATTTCTTCCAACTTTAACAAACATAGTGTGCTCAAAAGGGCATTTCACAAATCCCTCCTTAAGAAAATACACATCAATGCGACTATACCAAGCCCGTGGGGCTTGTTTAAGTCCATAGAGGGCTTTCCTTAGTCGATATACTTTATTCTCCTTTCCAGTTTTAATATAACCAGGGGGTTGTTTGATGAGCACCTGTTCCTTTAAGTATCCATGTAGAAATGCCGATTTGACATCAAGCTGGTAGATCGACCAAGAGTTCTGAGCAGCCAATGCAACCACCAGTCTGATTGTGTCATGTTTTGCAACCGGAGAGAACACTTCTGTGTAGTCGACCCCGTATTGTTGCTTGTACCCTTTGGCCACCAATCGGGCCTTGTACTTGTCAACTTCATCGTCTTTGTTCAACTTTGTCTTGAAGACCCACTTTACACCGATTGTTTCGTGTTCTTTAGGAAGGTCGCATAGTTCCCACGTGTTGTTTTTCTCAATGGAACAGATTTCATCATCCATTGCCTTTCGACATTTTTCTTCTTTAACGGTATTCCCATAAGTCATAGGATCACAGTCTACAAACAAAGCAAAGTGAGTGATTGGATTGTTTAGTCCGGTTACCTCATAATCATTCATCCAAGTACGCCTTCTTCTAACACGATGAGCAAATTGAATTTCGTCTCCATTAGCTTCAACAACTTGTGATGAAAGTGTTGATTATGCCTCTGTTTCTTCATTGACCAGCTGTGATGCTTCAACAACTGAGGGACTTGAAGTTTCTGAGTTTTCAACCACCACAGAACCAACACCACCATCATCGTCACCGTAAACAACTTGTTTAGGTAGTTGTTCTCTCTAATCCCAAGTGTTGTCTTCATCAAATACAACATCTCTACTAGTCACGATCTTCTTCGATAGTGGATTGAATAACTTATAGGCTGTGGATGACTCGCTTATGTAAAACCCAAAATTTTAATTTTAATTATATAAAAAAAATTAAATATATATATATATATATATTATACGAGTCTTTAAATATATAATTTTTAGTTATTAAATTTATTTGAAGTGTTAAAATATTTATGTGATTAGTTGAAGAAATAATTATCGAAATCTTA
>NW_020207856.1:0-1417 GCF_001531365.2 Cynara cardunculus var. scolymus | reverse complement strand
GAGGGGCAAATGATCACCCAAAACAGAAAGGTTGCGGGTGGTAGAATAAAAATATTTGAACTTAAAAGGGGAGGAAAGGATAAAAGGAACATACCGGGGATAGAATTCTTAGGGACCAAAATGGTCGGATGGGTTGTAGAAGCAGTCTTGTGAGAATCAGAATGCCCCTAAAACATGTCTAATGTTTCTATATATCATATATTAGTTATAAACATGGAATGATAAGGTTTTCTTCCTGACCAATTGATTCCCATGTATCAAATGCAGCGTAAATAGAACAATCAGATGGTAGTAAACATGAAAAAAAAGTCTGGTAGCAAGAAACATTGCAGCTCATGAAATACAAAAAATAAGCAGGAGCACTTGAAGTCTTTAAGTAATTGCAATGATAAAGAATCAAGTTAGTTCCTATCCAATGAATACCCTTTATCATTCAGATTAGACATACACAAAACCAAACATCGCTATAAGGTTGATAAACCTTTTGGCGATCATTCCAACTATTCATATATCAAGCCACCGAGGAAGTAAAAAGTAGAATCATGCCTACACAAGGGTATCATACTTCGAGATATAAAAAAAACCATAACATGTACTTAACTGTTAGGACCGAAAGTCAGTGTAATATTGTATTCGTCTTGAAAGTTTATTTTGTCTATAATTGTATAAAGTCATCGTGTTTGACTTTTCTTATAGAAGTTTGACTTTACATAATGTATGCGAGCAAAGTAAATGAGTACCTGGAAGTTAGAAAGTTGTTCTTTAGTCAATTTCGTAGGCAAGCTGGAGAACAGTACAACATTGTTGACCTCCCACAGTTCCACTGCACCTTCATCATGCAATGTCTCATACTTGACGCCATCAAGTATAAGATTTTTTGCTGCATGATTTGTAAAAAATGAAGCCATTGCATAAGGACAACATATCAGATTTCAAAATGAATCATTTTTCCAATTTAACACTAATGATTATGCATAACCACTCTGTTGTAATCCAGTTCCAAGCAAGAAAATACGCTATTTGACATTAATGTCCAATACATTAACATTGATATGAAGAGGACAGTTACCAATATAGTCTTAATAGCACGAAAGGTAATATGGATATCCTAACCAAAGGCAGATATAATGCAGTTGCGTCGAGTAAGTGAAAGACTATAATAACAATTCTTATAACAAGAGACAATGTTTCCCACTAAGGTATAGTTTGGTACACATATAGGAGAAGATTGATATCAACAGGACAAGTTGTCTATATGGTGTTTGGTTCAACTAAGACATGAATAAACAAGTTGCTTGTACAGTTTTTGGTAAATTGGACAAGACAGGACAAAACTGTTAAAATGCACAAGACACGAATAAACAAGTTGCTTGTATAGTGTTTGGTAAATTCAAATCATGAACCGTATATGAAGGAT
>NW_020207855.1:0-1357 GCF_001531365.2 Cynara cardunculus var. scolymus | reverse complement strand
TTTAAATCTTTACAGTCCTCAAATCCACAAACCATCACATGTGCATCAAACAGTAGACTTAGATTACAAACATGCAACTGAATCAGCTCAATGAACAATTGATTTAAAAATGCGAAGAACCTRCAGTTGACTGTTTTAAAACAAAGTTTCACATAATAGAACCTGTACTGAATTTGCTGTTAAAACAGATCGCAAACTCAAGCCAAACAGTTTAAGCAAAATAGTTAAAAGCCAAAACAACAACAAAAACAGGCACCTGCTGCTGTGATCTCAAGTTCAAAATGCAAACCTGTGCAATTTTAGATTGTGAGTTCTGTGGACAAAATATGCAAATAAATCGGCAAATAAGCTCCAAAACTATCAACAATCAACTCTTTGTTGAAGATCAAAACAGTCCTTCTAGCACACAAACTTTAGGCATAAATTCTGGTAAAACAGATTGTGTACAGAACGTGCTTCTGTTCCAGTCTTCAAATTCACAAGCATAGTCACAAAAATACAAACCTAATCCTGCTCAAGTCTCCGTTCAGGTTTACAACCAWTTGCTCATTACAAGCACAACACAGTTTAAAATGAAGCTGATAAAACTGTGGTTAAGCTGATATAACTGTGATAAAATCACACTTAAGTCTGCTGCTACAACCTGCTGCTTCTATGTTCTTCTTGTTTCAAATAACAAGCTGACCTGYTGTCAAACACATCAAACACAGCACAAAACAGAAAACACAGTCACAAAATGAAGCTGCTGTAGAACTTACTTTTTCAAATCAAAACAGAACAAAAAAATTGTTGCTGCTGCTTCTTTTTGCTATTTACTACTTTCCAAACAAAAACAGTCACACTCAATCTTGCTGTTTACCACAAAGTGAAGCTGCTGTTCTTGTTCTGTCTAAACAGCTGCTGCTGTGATTTCAAATTCAAATTGCAAACTTGCTGTCCAATCTCAAAGGGCAAACTAGTTACTGGTTCTGGACAGCAAATATAAACATGTCACCAAAGAACCAAGCTAGAGAGTTTGAACGAATTAGCAAACAATCTGCTGCGTCTGTGAAAGTCCTATGTAGCAAACTGAGCTACTTTGCTGTTGTTGCTGTTTTGCTGCACAATTTAAATCAGACACCTCACAAGACTAACATGCTCGAAACTAGCAGTCTGTTTAAACAAACAACAACCTGTCATATGATCAACCTGTTTACAGCATCAAACAGYCACACTAACAACTTACAAAACAAACAGAATGTTACAAAAAATCTGTCGAGGTGATCCAGAACTTCAAAATCACACAACAACAGCTTCAAAACTGCACTCTGTTAGCTTTACAAAACTCAGAACATGTTGTACATAAATCTGTAAGCTG
>NW_020207854.1:0-1418 GCF_001531365.2 Cynara cardunculus var. scolymus | reverse complement strand
TCAAATAAGAACAATACGAAATATGAATTCAAAACCAGTAGAAAGCTTTTATGTAAAAAGTTTTAGAACCACTCACCTTAAAAGCTTTTGAACACAAATGCTAAGAATCAATCCCTTTTGAAACTTTGACACTTGCAACAAATCTTGAAATCACCTTCTTGAAGTAAACCGGACAACACTCACTATAATCCTCTCAACTTCCTTCTCAAAATAGCAGGGAACATCAAATGAAGAGGCTAAGCCAATTTTATACCTTCCAAATAGGGTAAGGCGGCTTAAACCGCCTTCCCTTTTTCCCAACTTATGCATATTAAATTATGCACACTCACACATACATACATAGCACGTGCACGCATTCATGCATACACATATGCATTTAAACTTGCATGCATATATATATATATATATATATATATATACTTCCATATTTATGCATACATATAAATATCTTTATCCAAACAAATGCACAAACTTGCATATCAGTATGTATCAAACATAACAGTTTATCATGCTTATCACGTAGTCATTTAATCAAATAATCACGTATTGAATACCTTGGGTAATAACCAGGATCTGGTTATCACAATATATATATATGGTTGGGTTCACGAGAGACAAGTCTGTTTTCGTAAGACACATGAGACACAATATTTACACTTGAAACTTCACAACAAAATGTTGTGAAGGTAAAAAAGGCCAAATCTTTATAACAAAAACACTGTGAACTTTCAAGTGTAAAAACTCGTGTCTCACGAAAACAGTCTTGTCTTACATCATCCCAAGTAGAGATGGCCAAAATTCGGTCTCGGGCCGGTCCTTAACCGGTCCTAATCAAGACAAAACCGGCGGTCACCGGTCCTGCCATAATCGGTCCCGGTTCCGGTGAAATACCTTGTAACCGGTCAAGCTTACCGGTAACCGGTTAAGGAATCCGGTCCCTGTCCCATAACCGGTCCCGGCCAAAAAAAAAAATTCAAATTTTTGTGTATTAATAAATTTTTAATATGTTATTAATATGTTTGTAATATGTTATTTGTAATATGTTATTTTTAATATGTTTTATATAAATACGTTTAAAAATATGTTTTGTTATATATATCTTTAATTTTATAAATACGTTTAAAAATATGTTTTGTTATACATGTATATATATATATATATATACGTTTAATTTTATAAATACGTTTATATATATATATATATATATATACACGTTGACTTTTGTTGACCGGGTCGGGCCGGTCCTATAACCGGTTACATAACCGGTCTCGGTCCTAGAAAACGTTAAAATCCATAACCGGCGGTCCACAACCGGTCCATACCGGTCCCGGGCCGGTTCCGGTCCCTCTCCGGTCCTCCGGCGGTTACAGGCCGAGCCGGGCCCATTTGCCATCTCTAATCCCAAGTCTCTATATCTA
>NW_020207853.1:0-1418 GCF_001531365.2 Cynara cardunculus var. scolymus | reverse complement strand
TTTTTCCCCATATTAGAAATTCCGTACCTACACAATTGTTTTATATAAGCACTATCTTATTATAGATTATCCTTGGATGTCCACCCCCTTATTTTGAAAATCTCTGTAGTGTAGAGGAGAAAAGAGAGGATGTACTTGCCACCTATGCTRTGTCCCATCTTCCTGGTGCTATAGAAAGAAAAAGGAGAGAAATCATATTTTACCTAAAGGACCCTTCCCTTCCATAGTGGTCTTGGACTGTTGATTTATCTTCTGGAAGGATTTAACCTTTAGAGAGAAAGGGAAGGATGGGAAAGGAGAAGGAGAATAAAAGTCAGTCATTTCCCTTGGACTCAGAGCTAGACCCCCAACCCCAATCTCTTTTTCCCCCATTCCTCCTTGCGTTCCAGTCGTTATCTGCAGCGGAGGGCAGCAACCTTTCTGCACTCGCCGGAAACAGCAGCAACAGCTGCGGCTTGGCAGCTGCTTCTTTCCTCCCTGCGACCCTCTTCGTGCAGCAACAGCAGCCACAAGGGGCTGTTGGTTCTGGTCCGTTTCGCCAAACAGCAAAGGCTGTGAACCGCCTTCGTCCGGTAATCGAGCAAGCAGCAGCCCAGTTGAGCCGTCCCGAGCCTCTTTGCGCAAAACAGCAGGTGCCATGGCCTTTTCCTTCGCCGGTTTTGCATGAACAGCGGGTGCTGTTCTGTGGTTTCTCTTCCCCCCGACCCTCCAGCCGCGTACCCTCATTCCCTTCCCCCTTCACCTGTACTTTTTGAACCATCTTAGGCAGCAGCAACAGTCGCAGCCGTGTCCTCTCGGCCCCTGCAGACAGCGAACAGCAAGCCGTGTCAACACCCCGGCTGTGTTGTTTTCTCCCTCCTCCTTTAGCTGCACACCGCACCCAAACGTCAGCCTGCAAGCAGCACCTCGCAGTACTGCTTCTTCGTTGCGTTCCTTGCCCGGTCATCAATCAGCACGCGGTAGTGCCTTGGCGAACAACAGCCATCAAGACGAAACGACAAGCAGTCGTTGCAGCCGGCTTTTTTTTCGTCCTACTACGTTTAACCGTTTAATCTCGAGAAGACTAGGATTTCTTCTAAATCCTACCAGTGAGTTCACACCCCCCTCCCTTTTACTTTATGAGAGCATGCATTTTATATTAGTATGCCTTACTTGTTAAATGCCGTGGGTTCTGTGGTTGTTACCTGATTAAATGTCAAGGATGCTTAGGGTGAGGAATGCATGAGCATAAAAAAAAAGAAATTACAGTAGATACACTTGAATGATTTAGGCATCGAACAATAATGATTAAACGAAGCTACATTCTCATTGTCGTACCCCCCGCCTTGTTGATCTAAATGGTAAACCTTAGTAAAGAAGGGCATCTAATTGATTTGGGAAATCATGTGTAGGCTTAGTGTGAATATATACATATCTTT
>NW_020207852.1:0-1418 GCF_001531365.2 Cynara cardunculus var. scolymus | reverse complement strand
AAGAAAGACGGATCGATGAGAATGTGTATCAATTACCTTGAGTTAAATAAGTTGACTATCAAGAACAAGTATCCACTCCCAAGAATTGATGATTTATTTGAAGAATTTATTGGGTCAAGTTAGTTCTCAAAGATTGACTTGCGATTCGGTTATCATAAGCTAAAGATACGAGAAGAAGATTTTTCGAAGACAACATTCCGTACGCTCTATGGCCACTACCGGTTCCTGGTGATGCCGTTTGGACTTACAAACGCACCAGCGGAATTCATGGACATGATGAATAGGGTGTGTCGTCCATATCTCGATAAGTTTGTTATTGTCTTTACTGATGGCATACTAATATACTCTCGATCTGAGGAAGAGCACATGAATCATTTGTGACTGATTCTAGAACTTTTCAAAAGAGAAATTTTTTACGCAAAGATGTTAAAATTTGAGTTCTGGTTACGAGAAGTCCAATTTCTGGGTCATGTCATTTCTGATATGGGTATGAAAGTGGATGCACTCAAAATTGAAGCGTCGAGAAGTGGGAAGCACCGAAAACATCAACATAAATAAGAAGTTTTCTTGTGTTGGCAGGTTATT
This sequence comes from Cynara cardunculus var. scolymus, assembly GCF_001531365.2. Taxonomy (NCBI): domain Eukaryota; kingdom Viridiplantae; phylum Streptophyta; class Magnoliopsida; order Asterales; family Asteraceae; genus Cynara; species Cynara cardunculus. The sequence continues at coordinate 833 of NW_020207852.1, read as the reverse complement.
ATTGAAAGTTTATACAAGATTTTTCTCATATTGCTACATTGTTAACCAGACTAACGGAAAAGAATGTGAAATTTGAATGGAAAGAGGTACAAGCTGAAGCTTTCCAAACGTTGAAAGATAAGCTGTGTAGCGCTCCAATTCTATCCTTACCTGATGGTACGAAAGATTTTGTAGTTTATAGTGATGCCTCGAGACTGGTTTGGGTTGCGTGTTGATGCAACATGGAAAGGTTATCGCTTACGCCTCAAGGAAGTCAAAGGATCATGAAAAACAATATCATACCCATGACATGGAGCTGGCGGCCATAGTCTTTGCTTTGAGAATCTGGAGACATGACTTATATGGGACTAAGTGACAAATTTGTACTGATCATAAAAGTTTGCAGCATTTGTCCCATCAGAGAGATTTGAATATGCACCAAAGACAATGGTTGGAACTGGTTAATGATTATGATTGTGAGATCTTGTATCATCCAGGCAAGGCTAATGTGGTAGCTGACGCGTTAAGCCATAAAGAAAAGAGTGGTACGATTAAAGCTTTAGCATTAAGAACTGAGTTATTGCCGAGCATTCATGAAGAATTGCAAAGATCTCAAGGTGAAGCAATGAAATAAGACAATATTAAGCAAGAGTGACTTGGTGGGTTGTTGACCGAGTTAGTAAAAGACAGTCAAGAATTGTTGTGTTTCCAGAACAGAGTCTGGGTACCGTATTATTGTAATCTCAGAGAAATAATTATGAGTAAAGCTCACAAATATCGTTTTCACCCGGGTATGAATAAAATGTATAGAGATATGAAACAATTCTATTGGTGGCCGGGGATGAAGAAGGATA
>NW_020207851.1:0-1418 GCF_001531365.2 Cynara cardunculus var. scolymus | reverse complement strand
GACTTCCTGCATCTGATTCACCACCTGCTATTATTCCTCCACCTACCCAGCCAGAGTTGAGGATCAGAGCCACCGCTAGGAAGACCGTTCCCCCACCTGTCAGAGTGACATTTGTAGGATCTACGAGAGCTGAGGGTGAGTCTTCCAGACAGCCAACACCAAGCAGGACACCCTCCGTAGTCATGTGGATTCCGTCCAGGCATGCTCAGGATATGTCTCCGACCGAGATCTGATGGGTCCAAGGCCTGGAGCATGAGTTACACACTCTCCGTTCTAGGATGGATCATTTTCACTATGTTGTAGGTAGTTTGAAGGAGATTCTGGATGGACACAACCGTCACATGAGGAGAGTTTTGCAAGCCACCTTTGGTACCAGAAGGATGATTCGGAGGCTGTGCATAGGTTGATGTTGGGAGCGATTGTGATGGTATTAGTTGGAATGCTGTTCTAGGCGTGTATGCGGTAGAGAAAGTAGTGAAGATATGAAGCCGATGAGGTGGTAGCGATAAGAGCACTTTTGTTGGTTTTGATGATTGAAGTTAGATATCTATTTTAGTGGCATGTAGCCCGTAGTTTGAAACTCTAAGCAACTTGATGTCTTTTTAGAGAAATTATTTTGTTGGATGATGCGTTTATGATACTTTAATTTGTGATGTTATGAATTAGATGTTTTCTTATGCATGTTTATGGAATTGTCGTACATTACCATATTTATGTGTTTAAATGATTGTGGTAGATTTATATGTCATATGTCACTTATAACCTAGTAGAATAGAGCTTGTATAATAATAACACTATCATGGCCAAATTCCCATTCGAATTAGGATCTAGAAAATGCCCCAAGAAGAGAGAACCTGTAAGTCGCTCGACTCGTGTTTGAGCAACTCTTAGCGGCACTCCCTAACATAGTTATTCAAGTGGCTGATGGTCTGAATGCTAACCAACCAAACAATCCAGAGCCGAGGGCGGCTAGGGAATGCACTTATAAATCTTTTCGATCTTGCAACCCGAAAGAATTCTATGGAACCGAAGGAGYAGTAGGATTATTATCATGGCTCGAGAGCATGGAAATTGTTCTTCACATCAGTAAATGTACTGAAGGAAACAAAGTAGAATATGTTGCATGTTTGTTACAAGGAAAGGCACTTACCTGGTGGAATACATTGGTACAAACTAGAGGACGAGAGGCAGCTAATCAGCTTACATGGGAAGAATTCAAGAAGCTACTCAAGGATGAGTATTGCCCAAGGAGTGAACTCTAGAAGCTGGAATTTAAGCTGTGGAATCACGAAATGAAGGGAGCAGATAAAAGTTTTGTATCATTGGATTTTAAGCCAAAAATTAATTTAAAGTCACAAAAGTTGAAGGAAGTTTATGCAATTGAGTTTGCCAATGGTCAGGAAGTTAGGGCTAGGGAC
>NW_020207850.1:0-1391 GCF_001531365.2 Cynara cardunculus var. scolymus | reverse complement strand
TGACCGATTTAAATGAGATCCGGTCACCTCTTGACCGGTTTAAGAAAAACTTCGGACACTTATTGTCCGGTTTAACACTTAAGTAAATATTTATGAAATACAGTTCATAAATAGCAGATTCTAACAATAAAAGATGTAATAACCAATACTTTAAAGCAATATACACTCACCTTAAACAAATAATCCTGATTCTGAATTCCCTTCTTCTTCTCTGCCAATTCGTATGATTCAAAAGGAAATCTTTCCTATTATAGAAAGTGTGTAAAAACCTTTCATCTAACTCAAACTTTCTATATATATAGTGCTAAGGGAAATGTGGTGGACGGCACATCCAGCCGACCTCCCCCCCTTTATTTTTAAAATTACATCTCAAAATCTTCACATAATCATAACAGACACACACACAAACACACACACACATATATATATATATATATATGTTAAAGAAAATCTTAAATCAAAATTTAAAACCGAAAATTACAACATTCCCTCCTTAAAAGAATTTTGTCCCGAAATTCCATTAAGTAAAGAGATAAGGATACTTCATCTGCATCTCCAATTCTGATGCCCAGGTGGCGTTTGGTCCCTTATGATATGAACCTTTACCAATCTAATCTCTTTATTTCGCATCTTCTTTACTTTGAAGTCAGTAATCTGTTCAGGGTTTCTTCATAGCATAATTTTTCATTATCTTAATTTCAGGTAATGATATTGCCACATCTGGACTTATTAGACATTTCCTCAAATTCGACACATGAAACGTGTCATGAATCCCACTTAATTCCAATGGAAGTTCTAATTTGTAAGCCACTTCCCCAACCTTTCCAATAATAGGGAATGGTCCAACATATCTTGGACTTAATTTTCCTCTTTTTCCAAAATGTACCATTCCTTTCCAAGGTGATACTTTTAACATCGCTCTATCACCTTCTTGGAATTCAATCGGCCTCCGACGGTTATCTGCATAACTTCTTTGTTTATCTTGTGCTGCTTTCATCCGTTCCTGTATTACTCCAATTTTATCTGCAGTTTGCTAAACTAACTCAGGTCCAGCTAACTATTTTTCACCTATTTCATTTCAGCACAAAGGAGTTCGATATTTGCATCCATACAGTACCTCGAAAGGTGCTGCCTGAATGCTTGAATGGTAGCTATTGTTTTACGCAAATTCCACCAAAGCCAAATGACTATCCCATGACCCTCCGAAATCAATTAGACATGCTCTCAACATGTATTCTAAAGTTTGGATAGTTCGTTCACTTTGTCCATCAGTCTGAGGGTGATAAGTTGTACTTAATTTAATTTGCGAACCCATTTCTCTTTGGAAGCTCTTCCAAAACATAGAAGTGAAACAACTATCTCTATAAGTAACAATTGATAGAGGAACACCA
>NW_020207849.1:0-1419 GCF_001531365.2 Cynara cardunculus var. scolymus | reverse complement strand
AAGATTTGGTGAAATTTGTGGATTAAATTTTTTTTTTACTTCAAAAGTTTTCAAAAAGTCATTCTTTTGATCCAAATTTGTACAAAATTATTAATGATTTTGKGTTTTTGGTGATTTTTGATTGGTTTATCTTGTTTATCATCGCATACAAGGCTGGTAAATCGTTTAAAGGCTTGATCGATTTCTTGGTTTCTTGTTTATATCGCATAATAGCCTAGTTGGTCACTACACTTAGTCAAATTTTGGACTCACTAATCGCTCAGCCTTCTTCCTTATTCAAGACTACCTCGGTCACCATCTTGACCGAGTTCTATCCTTAGTCACCATTTACCCGGACACTAGTCTTCATCGCATTTTAGGTACTTTTCTGGTCACTGCCTTGACCGGATACTACTCTTCCTCGCTCACAGTCTTTGTCGGACTTGGCAACCTCGCATCAGCCCATCCGGATTGTAGCGTTCATCGCAGACTACCTTAACTAGGTTTCACCTAAATTTGGCTGTCTCCTTGCCCGGGTTTCACAAATTTGGTCTTGATTGATCATCCCTTCGTCCATATTTAACCTAAATCGCTCATCTCCCTCACCATAATTAGCCTAAATCGATCATCTCCCTAACAGTATTTGGCCTAAATCGTAGACCTCACTAACCGTATTTGGCCTAAATCGTAGACCTCACATTATTCATATTTAGCAAAATTGCAGACCTCATTGTTCAATTTCACATAAATCATAGAATATCTTGTACGATTTTCACATATATTGGACACCATCTTGTCCGAGCTTCTCACTCCTCGCACACAAGCCTACTCGATTTGAGCTTCATTGCACACATGTTTAGTTGGACTTGAGATTCATCGGCCAAGGATAACTTCCTCATACATAAGGCATCCGGGTATTGGCTTCCTCGGATACCCCTTTAGCCGGAGATCATCTTATACGGTCACAAGGCTTCCGAGTTCAAGACTTAGTTGTTTCAGCRTCACCCGAATTAAAGCTTTCCTCGGTCATCAAGTTATATGGATTACACCTTCATCGGCAAATACTTAGTCGCTATAGCCTTTTATCTGGATAAGTCAATTCTTGGTCACTCCTTTAGCCAAGTTGCATCAACCTCAGTCAAAAGCCTATCTGAGGTCTAAGTGTTCATGGACATAAACTTAGGCAGATTTCTAGTTTCCACGACAACTGTTTTGTACGGGTTTGACTTAGCTACTTTCCTCCCATTTTAGCCAGATATAGACAACAAGGTATCCAGATTTTGAGCTTCCCTAGCCACAAGTTTAAGTCATTTTTGCACCCTTTTGTCTGGATTTCACATTGTCTCGGTCACCTTTGCATCCTAAAACCACTTTGACCAAACACATGGCTGTCTAGATTCATTTTTTTTCTCGGTCAAGTTAAAATCATTCCCGGAAACT
>NW_020207848.1:0-1419 GCF_001531365.2 Cynara cardunculus var. scolymus | reverse complement strand
TTTGTATATAGTTTTACTTCTTGGTTAACCTTCACTTGTTTTCTTAGTTCGCAGGTTTACCTCGCAGAGATATGCAAGGTTTGAGGGGGAGTATAAGCTTAAAAGGAATAAAACCTATTGAAGAAGCAAATGTTTTTCTTAATCACAGAAGTCTTTTCACAGACCCTCTGTGATAACTCTCAGAGGCTCTTTGAACAGATCTTCTGTCGATACTTTTTAGGATTTTTAAATGGTTTTTTTGTTTTGAAGGGGAGCCATGGAAGCTGGCTTATAGGGGGAGTTTTGAATTGAAAATTAAAACCTCAGAAGGTGCCAAAATTTTTGAAGTATCTTGATCTGAGAGGTCATCTCATCAGAACCTCTGACGCTTCTATCAGAGGCTTTGTGGGTCTGAACTGAGCAGGTGCTCATCTTTCTGAGGATTTTCAAACCGTTTAGGTATACAAAGGTGTAACATATTAGAAGTCCCTGCACATATCATAGAGGCTCTGTTACCCTTAGGTCTCTGACAAAACTCTTCTATAGTTTTATATTATTGATATGGTGCGTGTGGTTCTGTGGATAAGGGTTAAAGTTGACCATGCATGTGTCAGAAACAGGGGCGCACRTCATCAATCGTGCGTCTTCCCAATACCACGTGACATATTTTGATTCATCTCTCCCATAAACCACTCATCACGATATATAGCCAAATAAATGGTTCACATTCAAAATTCGTCACTATAAATACTCTTCCCCTCATCATAAACCCCTTCACTTCTCTAAATACTCCTCCAGCAAAATCTCAAGCTTTCCGAAAACCTGCAACTATGTCTTCAAGCTCAGCATCCGCCTCCGCTCAATCCGAAAACAACCCAAGCAATGATGAAGTGAACCAATCTCAGGCACTGACCTCTCATGCCATATTGTTTTTACAGAATCGATATGAGAAAGTGATGCTGGTCAAGAAACCTAACAACTACTACTTCGCTCCATCCCCAAATGGCTTCCCTAACTACACATATCCACTATTGGAAATCCTTCGCAACCACCCCATCTATTACGCACTCACTGCAACAAAACCTACACCTGAAACCTATCTCACCCAATTTCTTCTCAGTTCGTACATCTGCACCCTGAAAGATGCTAGATTAAGCATACTGGGCTATGCTTCACACCCAATAATCAAATCCCTTGTACCAATGGAGATGAACGTCGAAACCCTGCGTGTTGCCCTGCATCTACCTACTCTGGACGATCTTCATTTGGATGTCTTTGCACCAACTCCAACAGATGCGGAATTGATCGACTTCCTCGAATTCCACTCATACACGGCAAAGACGAAAATCGTCAAACGGACTGAATTCAAGAGGAAGGGCCTTCCTCCTATGTGGAATACTCTGTTTTCAATCATCAATTGTTGCTTAACGGGGAAGGTCG
>NW_020207847.1:0-1395 GCF_001531365.2 Cynara cardunculus var. scolymus | reverse complement strand
TGGAAGATGATCATCTGGAATCAAGTGCTCTCAAGTCACATCCAGCAGAGCCTCTGGGATGGCTCATAAAGGGTCTACATTTTTATCTTCTATGAATAACTTCTTTACTGTTTTACTTAGGTTAGTTAGCTGCTCGTGCTTATCACGTGACTGTTTGTAATCTGCTTTATTTGAATGGCTTAGATTAATTTGTACGTCTCGGTCTTGTCAGAAAAGTCGTTAGGAACGAGTAAAAATAGCAGCTTAGGCCTTTGTAATTTAGTGTGCTTCCATATCGTATTGTAAACATTTTCAATCAATTGAAAATCATTTGAAGCTTCTCTCTCGTGTTCTTCTTTCATCAAATGTGTTCTTCATTGATTCTTACTCTGCTTGTTCTTATTGCTTCCGCTGCGCTAATACTGTCAAATAGATCATCTAGAGTAAGTGATTAATATCCAAAACTGAGTTAATCGATCCTATCAGTTAGGTCCCACAGTTCGTAGTAGTACTAATTCAGCGGTGGTCCAAATTCCACATGATTAGACTAAGAAAACATAGGTAACGTGCACCCCTTTCTAGGTGGGACTATCAACACAATAGCGGCTATCCACAATACCACAGCCCGAGGACGTGCCCGAGTTAACAAGTAGCGTTTACGGTCGAGGACTTTATTTGAAAACATACTCCCAAGCACATCAATTTAGCATTTATGTTATAGTGCAAAAACAGTCAATATTTCATGACATAATAAACTTGACTAAATAGTTCTTTAGTCCGATGGTGGGCCATGGGAACTCACAATTTTGCCGATGAATATCCAAGGAGATGGCGTTTGAAGCGCAAAACGTCTGCCCTAACTTTCCTAAATAGTCCGAAAACCAATAATTAGATCACCTAACAGGTCTCGATAAAGATAAAGTCAAATTATATCCTATGTAATGCCAACGAGTTTTTATGAATTAAAGTTGATACTTATATTATTTGCTCTAAAAATTAGCCCATAAATTATGTAGGATCGATTAACTCAGTTTCTTGGTATTAATTACTTACTTGGATGATCTATTTGACAGTGATAATGCAGCGGAAAAGATATGAATCAACCAAAGTAGAAATCAATAAGAACACAATGATGAAGATTGATAAACACAAGAGATAGCTTCAAATGATTTTCAATAGAATGAAAATGTTCACAATTACAATACTGAAGCACACTGAAATACAAGGGCATACGCTGCTATTTATACAAGCAAGTAACTGTTTTCTGACATGACCTAAAGTAAATTAATCTAAGCCGTTCGAGCAGCTAATAAACCAAAGTAAAACAGCTAAAGAAGATCTACACAGAAGACAGGCTGCAGACCCTCTGTGAGACATCACAAAGGCTCTGTTGGATATAACTTGAAAGCACATTGA
>NW_020207846.1:0-1387 GCF_001531365.2 Cynara cardunculus var. scolymus | reverse complement strand
CTTGATTTTCTCAAAATTTTCATTATCGAAATTCATCTCAACAATTGTTTAACAGATAAAACAAGGTAAGAACTTTTTGGATACCTTTCAGACTTCCGATGCTATCGAGAATACCGCCGGTTTGTTTGCCGTAAAAATCGATACTTTTGATAGATGATAAATCGTCAGAATTTTTTGTTTCACATTAATCTTTTAAGCTAACTTATACGTACAATATATATATATATATATATATATATATATATATAGAGAGAGAGAGAGAGAGAGAGAGAGAGAGAAGGTAAGGACGTGCATTTCACATGGGTAATAAAAAGACGGTAGCGTCCTTGATGGAGAAAGAAGCAATAGCCAGAGTAAATCAAAGAAACTATGAAGAAGAAAAAAATTAAGATATTAGTTTGCCTCTTATTGATTCAGCCCCTATTAAGTGATTAGAGGCTATGAAAATAATAAAAAGACAAACAGTCTGAATTATAAAACGTCTAAATGAATCAGACATAAGTGGTAATTAAGAGTTGAAAATGAAAAAAAACAAACAAGACCTATGATGATTTATATTAAGATAGACATATTTTAAAAATAGGTTTTCAAAAAATAGTTCTCTCATAATAAAAACTAAATAAAATATAATTCACTTTAATAAAATTTAAATTTCATAATAATAAATACTATTTACATTAAGGGCATGTTTGATTAGAGGTATTAAACAGTAATCAATAGAAACGAAAATATAAAAGAAACTGTTTGGTTTCCTATAATATAATGAGCTCATTCTCTTAGAAATCCAAAATTTCATTTTTGGTTAAACTAGAGGAATGAAAATCTATTTTTTTTTTATTCTAATTTTCGTTTCTCAACCTGAACCAAACAAACTCTCAATTTTAATGTACAAAAGTTAGGTTTTTTATCCTTTCCTTTTCAATGTATTGTGAAATATCTGACACATTTAACCAACATTTTATTCTTATAAAACTGTTTTTGACTTTTAATTACTGTGGTGAAAGTAAAATGTAAACACCTCACAATGAACCATTTGTTTTATTTTTATCTTGATTTTATGAAAAAGCATTTTAAATATAAATAATCAAATAAACTTATTAAACCATAAATCATAATTAAACATGGATTAATTTATACTAGAAAGATACTAGCATAATGCAACAAAATAAATCTCGATTTTAATATTTCGTTTTATTTTGTTTCCGTCAATGTTATAATACAATTTTATGTGGTATTAAAAAACGGTAATGTTTATATTTTTTGTATAAAATATAAAATTGAAGGTATCATATAATTTTGAAAAAAAAATGTATCAATTTTAGTATCAAATTAAATATTTAAAAAATCTTTTTTTTTTTGTGTAATTTCTTTAATTCAATTTTTTATT
>NW_020207845.1:0-1398 GCF_001531365.2 Cynara cardunculus var. scolymus | reverse complement strand
TGATATTAACCAAATACTCTAAATGATCTTTAAGAACAATAACAGTGCAGCGGAAACAGTATAAGAACAAACAGAGTARTTAATCAATCAAGAACACAGATGATGAATATGAAGAACACGAGAGAATAGCTTCAAATGATTTTCAATTCTATTGAAAATATTGACAATTACAATACGAGAAGCACATTGAATTACAAAGACCTAGCTGCAATTTATACTAGTTCCTAACGACTTTTCTGACATGACCTAGACAAGTGAAATGATCCAAGCCATCCAAATAAAGTCGATTACAAACATAGTCACGTGAGAAGCACTTGCAGCTAACTAACCTAAGTAAAACAGTAAGAAGTGGTTCTTCACAGAAGATAAACTCGCAAACCCTCTGTGAGCCATCCCAGAGGCTTTGCTGCATAAGACTTGTAAGCTCTTGATAACAGAGAACCGTTTTCCAGAACCTCTGTGAGAGACAACATAGGTTCTGTCAATCTTGACTTGTACGAATGAACATCTTCTGTTGTTGGTCCTCTGTGGTCTTCGGTGGAATGAACCTTTCTGTCAACACTTGCAGATATCTTTTTCATACTTTTACATTAAATGAAATATGAGAGCTAACAGAGTAAATCTAACAAAGATCTTTTTAACAAACTCCAAGAAGTTCAGAGTGAATTGAGAGCTGAAAGAAATTCTTCAGGTAAAAAAAATACTGAGACTAATGACTTAACTGATAAATCTCATAAGTCTGAAAGTGATCTAATTGAGCTAAGAAAGCTTCTGAACTTAGAAAAAGAAAAGGTTTTAGAAGCGGAAAAGGATTTGAATGCTGAAAGTAAAGTTTTGAAGAAAGAGAAGAAAAAGATAATAGAAGTTGAAAGAAGATTCGAAGCTGAACGTATATCTTATGAAAATAAGATTAATTCTCTTGAGCTGAATGCTAAATTTCTTTTGAATCAAATTTCAGATTTTGAACAACTTATCATCTTGGAACGAGCCAAGGTTGATAAAGAAAAGAAAGAGGTTGAACAAAAGCAGAAAGCTATAGATGAATAGAAAAGATTGTTTATTCTTGAAAAGAGAAATACTGTCAAAAAACATGCTGCAATTGTCAAAGAGCTTACTGAGAAAAAGAAATGGCTTGACATTGCTTCGGAGAATGATAAGGGAAGTTCAGATGAAGAAAGAAAGAAGTTTGAGAAAGAAAGTGATAGGATCGATTAACTCAGTTATGGATATTAATCAAATACTCTGGATGATCTTTAAACATTAACAGTGCAACGAAAACAGTAAGAACAAACAGAGTAAACAATCAATGAAGAACACAGTTGAAGAATGATGAACAAAGAGAGAGTAGCTTCAAATGATTTTCAATTGATTGAAAATGTTAACAATACAATATGGAAG
>NW_020207844.1:0-1421 GCF_001531365.2 Cynara cardunculus var. scolymus | reverse complement strand
CAGTCAACCAGAGGACTGTAGTATCAGACAACATAGCCATATGAATCCAAACAATGGGACTGCCATTGTTTTATTATGAGATAGGCTAAATAAAACCAAACAATGGGAATGCCATTGTTCTGCCATGAAGAAGATCAAAATAGAACAGGACAATGGGAGTGCCATTGTCCTATCATGATACATCCTAAACTGTATTTAGCATTGAGGAGGAAGGTAAGCAAATCAGAACAGCAACCATGGTCCTCCCTCAGAGTCATCAGACCAGTTGTGCATTTAGCAGCCTGTCAATACCAAAACAGCAAGAGTAGTGTATGCAAGGAATTACATGTCTAAAAACAGCAAACGTCCTCATTGGAGGATAAAAACAGCAAATAGAAGGCATAAGCATGACTGTCTTAAGCTTAAAACAGTAGACAGGCTCTAAAACAACAAAAGAAAGTGCATKGYAGTAATGCATAACACTCCAAAACAGCAAATGGCCTAAGATGTGGCAAAGAAAAATCAAAATCATCTTAAGACAGGCATGCTATGCTTTAGATGAAGTAAGACAACAAGGGGTTAAACAAGACTCAAGGTAATACTTAAAAACAGCAAAGAAGCTCAAGCATAGGGCTAAATGAGGCTGAAAACAACAACATCAATACTACATCTAACCCTTGAAAGCAGCAAATCAAAATGGAAAAAAAAATCCTTAAAACAGTAGATATGAAAACAGTAGACCAAACATAAAACTAAGTCTAAAAACAACAAAGTGGACTTGTAAGCTATAAGCGTAGCAATATCAAATGCCCAAACAGTAGAATGAAACTTAAATTCTAGCTAGAAACAATAAATGGGAATCAACAAAGAGCTTAATCAAGGTGCATATCTAGGACTGCAAGATACTTAAAACAGCAAAGAACTAAACAAACATCATGAGATAATGTAAAACAGCAAAACAAAACAGGTAGCAGCCATGTCAAAACAGCAAATTAAAATGAGCAAGGGAGTTTTAAAAATAGCAAAACAAAACAGCAAAGCACTCTTAGAAGCAGCAGATGCTAAAAAGAAAAATAGCAACAAACAGGCTTGGTTTTACCAAAACAGAGGATTGAGCATCATATATATCTTGGCTATTCATCTAAACAGCAAATAGTAACTATGCATACACATCCAGCATACTGTGTGGTTAAAACAGCAAATCAAAGTAAAAACAACAAATTTAAATGAAAATAGCCAATAAACAGCATAATAGGAAACAAACTATGGTCAAGATAGCAAATCAACTTGGAAAACAGCAGGTAACAGCAAATCAACAGGTCAGGAATGGCAGATCTGTTTAATCAAAACAGTCAAATAGCAACAGAGATACCACAACAAAGTTTAAAACAGCAAATTAAAATGAGATAAAAACTGAGCTACTAGACTTTGTTGTGGCAAAG